>NC_142941.1:57986431-57998931 GCF_046866305.1 Octopus bimaculoides
GCTTTTTAATGGCACCTCCATGCCTTGCACACATTTGGAGCTACGTCTAACATAGTTTTCCTTGTCTAAGACGGCACAGTACTATTTAAGGGAAGCTTGGCTGCTGTTTCCAGCCGGTCGATCGACCACGCAGAGGAAACTTCCTCGTCGTCATGGTATCATGTCACCTGACTAAAACGCATCGTTTTCTGTCATGTGTGTTGACATAGTTTTTAGAATATCAATACTAATCTCTCTTCCACTCTCTCTCACTCACTCTCTCTTTCTCTCTCTCTCACTCTCTCTCACACACACACTCTCTCTCTCTCTCTCTCTCTCTCTCTCTCTCTCTTCTCCAATTTTCCTCCTATTTTTTTATTTATTTTCTTCTCTCCTGCTCCCTTCTCTTCCCCTCTCGTTCTCCCCTCTCCCCCTCTCTCTCTCTCTCTCTCTCTCTCTCTCTCTCTCTCTCTCTCTCTCTTTCTATCTCTCTCAGTCACTGTAATTGAGGTCAGCAAGAGAATATTGTAATTCGTCCCCTATTCCCCAAAAGGAAGCAATTCCGCGTTGTACAGCATGTATCTGGGTGCCCAACCCCCACCTAAATTGCCAAAAAAGCCAGGAAGGAGCAGAGATAGTTACGACTTCATTTTCTGACACTCCACTCCCTCCACGCCCACCCCCACATACTCTACATTGATCGTTCAACCACTCTTTTGTCTCCGTCGTTTCCATGGCCTTGTGCAGCGGTTCTCACCCAGGGTCCATTTGGCCCCTTGTGGGACCCATATAAGATTTTATGGTTAATATCTGTGTGTAATAAGGCTGCGAACTGGCAGAATCGTTAGCACGCCGGAAGAAATGCTTCGCGGCATTTCGTCCGTCGTTTCGTCCTGAGTTCAAATTCCGCCCAAGTCGTCTTTGCCTTTCTATCGTCCTGGCTCAGCTGAGTAGTTAAGTGTTGGGATTGATTCAAGCATCTAAACCCCATTCTCACAAACCTCTAGCCTTGTGTTTATGTAAGAAATAAGTACTATTGTTGTTGTTATTATTATTATTATTATTATTATTATTATTATTATTATTATTATTATTATTATTATTATTATTATTATTGTTATGGCGGAGAGCTGGCCGAGTAGTTAGCACACCGGGCAAAAATGCATCTAGGGTCTTATTCATGGCGCTTCTACATCTTTTCGGGGTTTTTTCAAAATGACTGTCCCCGACGTTCTCCTTCAGACTGGGGAACAGCCGAAAGTCACAAGTCTCCTTTATCTTCGTCTTATTTATATTTGAGCACTTTTGCAGTCCTATAAACCCTTTTGTTTCTATAAAAAGGGATAGATATTTATTTCTTGTTGTATATATATATATATATATATATATATATATATATATATATATATATATATATATATATATATATATATATATATATATATATATATCTACGTGTGTGTGATTATAAATGTATGTATTTATGTATATATAGATACGCATTAAAATGTGCTTCAAACCACGAATTTACAAATGCAAAACTCGGGAATTGAAAAAGTTTTTAACGTTTCGAGCCTACGCTCTTCCACAGAATGTAACACAGAAAGAAACAAGGCGACGTTTATATATTCGTTTTGCAAGATTCTTGATGTGAATTCGTGTGTTGAAACAGATATTGTTGTATTTGGGGATGGTCATGTTGCCAGTTTAGCCAATAAAAACACATGCACTGTATATTTGGTGTTAATTTGCTTCAGCTTTATTTTATTTTTTACATTAATCGTATTTCGGCCAGAATTCTTTCGTCACACTTCTGTGACCTCATCAGTGGTCCTTTGCTTTCTTCTTTCTTATTTGTGTGTCTTTCCTTACTAACGATCAGCCATTTTGGTACAAGGCCAGCAATTTCGTATATATATATATATATATATATATATATATATATATATATATATATATATATATATATATATATATATTCAAATATAAAATAGAAGCAGCGCTAATGTAAAAAACACTATCGACCTTGACGTATACTTGACGTATATACTTGACGTATATACTTGACGTATATACTTGACGTATATACTTGACGTATATACTTGACGTATATGCTTCGTGTGTTTGTCAGTAAGCTGGTATTATCGTAGAGGAGAATTTCCACTCAAAGCACCAGTTGTTCAAGCACCTGAACGCCATGGACAGGCGAGAACACCTTCCCCGAATCCCATCGATGTTTCGCTATTTTTGTCACTTATCAGCATGACGTATCTGAACCAAATCAGAGATTAATCACATCGCCTGCCTACGACTTATATGTATATAGTGTGTAAACAATGTGGAGTATGCACATAGCTAATACGTAAAAATAAATTCAAATATGAAATAGAAGCGCTAGGGTAATGTCCACCAGCTTTTGAACCTATATTTCAGGGTCGATAAATTAAGTACCAATCGGGGTCGATGTGATCAGCTTTCCTCTCCCCCCCCCCCAAAAAAAAATTCCAGGCCTTGTGCCTATAGTAGAAAGGATTATTATTATTGTTATTATGATGCGGCGGGCTTGCAGAATCGTTAGCGCGATGGCATTTCACCCGTCTTAACGTTCTGAGTTCAAATTCCGCCGAGGTCGACTTTGCCTTTCATCCTTTCGGGGTCGATAAAAATAAGTACCAGTTGGACGCTGGAGTCAATATAATCGAATTACCGCCTCCCCCGAAATTGCTGGCCTTGTGCCAAAATTTGAAGTTATTATTATTATTATTATTATTATTATTATTATTATTATTATTATTAGAAACACTGCGAGGTGGATCGATGTAATCGACTGACCCTGCCCCCCACCCAAATTTCAGGCCTTATGCCTATAGTAGAAAGTATTATTGTTGTTGTTGTTGTTGTTATTATTATTATTATTATTATCATTATTATTATTATTATTATTATTATTATTATTACTACTACAACTACTAGTATTATTATTATTATTATTATCATTTATTTATTTATTTATTATTATTATTATTATTTGTAGTAGTAGTTGTAGTAGTAGAGGTGGCGGTGGTAGAGTTGGTGGTGGTGTCTATATATTGTACATTGTGGTTAAGGGGCGTTTTTGTGAGCATTATTAGTCGCAGTAGCAGAGAGCGGCAGCAGCGGTTGTATTAGCTATAGTAGTATTGGTGGCTGTAGGAGTAGCTGTTACTGTTATCGTAGCCATTGTTGTTGTTGCTGTTGTTGTTGTTGTTGTTCTGCCTAATTGACCTTCACCTTGACCTTTCCAGCATTCCATTACTACGCCCCTGGTAATTTTATTTTAAAAAAATAGCGAAAAAGATATTTTTTTCACTGACACTTGTTCCGCTGGCTTTTCACAAGTGGTGGTGGGGAATGGTTAGAGTAGTGGTGATGGTGGAGGTGGTGGTGGTGGTGAAGGTGGTGGTGGTGGTGGTGACTGTGTTGGTTGTGATGGCAGTGTTAGTTTTGTTGGTTGTGGTGGTGGGGATAGTGGGGTTGTGGTCGTGTTGGTTGTGGTGGTGGTAGCTGTGGTGGTGGCGGTTGTTGTAGTGGTTGTGGTGATTGTGGTGGTGTTGGTTGTGGTGGTAGTTGTGGTGGTGGCGGTTGTGGTCGTGTTGCTTGTGGTGGTGGCAGTTGTAGTGGTTGTGGTGGTTGTGGTGGTGTTGGTGGTGTTGGTAGTTGTGGTGGTGGTGGTGGTGGTTGTTGTTGTAGGGGTGGTTGTGATAGTTGCAGTGGTTGTGGTGGTTGTGTGGTGTTGATGGTGATTGTATTCGTTGTAGTAGTGGTGGTGGTTGTGATGGTATAGTGGTGATGGTGTTGGTGTTGGTGATGCGTGGTTGTTGTTGGTGGTAGTGGTAGTGGTAGTTATGGTGGTAGTGGTGGTAAAGTTGATAATGGTATTGGTTGTTGTAGCGATTGCAGTGGTGATTGTTGTAGTTGTCGTTGGATCTATATCAGTGATGATGGTGGTGGCGGCGATAATAATGGTGGCGAAGGTGTTGGTGATGTGTTTTGTAGTGGTGGTGATGTTTGGTTTGGCGTGGGGTGGTGGTGGTGCATTTCGTGGTGGTGGTAGTGGTGGCAGTTGTGTGTAGTGGTAGGCTAGTGGTTATTCTGCTGTCAGTAGTGGTTACAGCGCTGCTGGCCGTGCCGTCTACGATGGTAGTGGTGGTTGTGGTTGTAGTAGTGGCTTGAAGGTGGTAGTTGTTTTTGTGGGGGATGGGATAGAGGTTAAGGCGCTAGTAATGACACTGAGGTGAAGATTGCGGTGGTAGTAAAGAAGAGTTTGAGTCTGCTGATGTTCTGGTACCTCGCCACCCCGCCGCCATTATCACACCACCACCACCACCACCGCAACAACAACAACCACAACCACCACCACTACCACTACCATCATTACCTCCACCACCCCACCACAACCACCTCCACCACCCCACCACAACCACCTCCACCATCACCACCTCCACCATCACCACCTCCACCATCACCACCTCCACCATCACCACCTCCACCATCACCACCTCCACCATCACCACCTCCACCATCACCACCTCCACCTCTACTACCACTGCCATCACAATTACCTTCACCACCACCACCACTACCACAACAACAGCAACATCTACAACCACCACTTCCACCACTACCATCATCAGCTCCACCAACCCACCACCATCACCACCTCCACCACCTCTACTTCCACCACTACCACCACCACAACCACAACCGCCACCACCACCAACACTACTACCATACTACCACCACTTCCAACACCACAACTACCACCTTAACCACCACAACCACCACCTCCACCATATCCACCAGCACCACCACCACCACCACCAGCGCCGCCGCTGCCTCCAACCAACCTACCGACCAAACACACACACACACATCCAGATTCCTCATTATGTTCCATCCATCATCCAACGATAACCACGCAGATTCTCCCCTCCCCTCCCCTTCTCTCCACTTCCAATTTCCAGACCCCAGACCAGACCCCTCCCCCCACCCAATCTACCATCTAACGAAGCACCTTGCCCTTCATCCCGCTCCCTTCTGGTTTCAGCGATTTATTTATTTATTTGGCTCTTTCTCCGATTCTGTATCAGCAGACACACCGCCAAAAACCTCAACTGGAATAATATTTCACGATCTCTGACACACCACCACCACCACCACCACTACTACTACTACTACTACTACTACTACTACTACTACTACTACTACTACCACAACTATAACCATCACCACCACCAACCACAATTACAATATACCTGTTAGAGTCTACACCACCGAAGGCAATAGCAACTACACCCCACCACTACTACCACCACCACCACCACCATCACCACCACCGCCACCACCACCACTACAACTACTACCACCACCACTACCACGGACACCACCGGCACCACTGCTACAGCCACCATCATCACCATAACCATCGCCATAACCAGTTATACCGCTACCACCATCACCACCACCACCACCACCACCACCACCACCACCACCACCACCGGCATCACCATCATCACCATCATCACCAACCAAACCAATTATACCTGCACCATCACCTCCATCACACCCATTATCCCCACCCCCACCATTACCACCGCTATCACCACCGACACTGCCATCACAACCAGCTACACCACCCCTACTACTACTGCAACTACAAAATCACCTCCATCAACAGCAAGAGCAGCATCACTACCGCCACAACCGCCACAAGAGGTTACCTCTAAGTGGTCACTCGACCTTGCTAGAAAAAGCAGGCAAAATCTCTCTTAAATCGCATCCTATCGTCATAGGAAAAGAAGGTACCCTTTGAAATAATACGGCTTTGGGTTTCGTGCACGTCAGTAAAAAAAAAAAAAAACGTGACGTGATTGTCAAGACCGAAAAATTCCTTTGAACATAGATCTTGTTCGATCATGGCTGACCCATGACTATATAAGAACCTCGACAACAGCCAGAGCAATGCTTCCCCAGTAACTACTACTACTACTACTACCTCCACCATCACTTCCAGCATCGCTACCATCACTGTCACCCCACCGCCGTCAAATTATCACAACTCTTTATCTTCCCATCTTCATGACAATTATTCACTTATAAAAATATAACTAATGTCCAGTAGTTATATACAGTCTCTATATTCTGTTAACACAGTGGAAGCCAAATTTAATAGTCTCCCTATTCACGATCAGGATATTGTTATATCCTGTATTTGATTATATCAGCTGGTTATTATTATCATATATGTATAAAAATATCTCGGTCTCAAAGTGATCACAATAAACGAATTACAGAGTTCTTATATACACCATTTATATGCATATACACAATTATACATGCATACATATACACACGTATACATACATGCATACATACATATATGCATGCATACATTCGTACATTTAAAGACGTACTCATATGTGCATACATATAGATGTATGCATATATATACATATATACATGCATACATGTACACATACATACATACATACATACATTCATACATATGCACAGACACATGCAAAGACGCACACGTACATGCATACGAACATATACATGTATATAGGCATGCATACATGTATATATACGTACATGCATACATACATACATACATACATACATGTATACATACGTACGTACATACATACATACATGCATACGTACATATGTACATAGGTAGATAGATGCATACATACGTACGTACGAACGTACATACATACATACATGCATACATACATAATACATACATAATACATACATACATACATACATACATACATACATACACACATAATTTTATAGAAGTCTAGAAGTCAAACAATGATTATCTCTAAAGATTTTGGAAGTGGTCACCCTGAAGTTTTCTTTATCTTGGCACCAAATCCAATGTTATTCCCCTCCCCCCCCCCAAAAAAAAAGAAAAAGAAAAAGAAAACAGAAAAAGAAAAGAAGAAAAAATCCAATGATTATATGCTAAGGTTTGCAACAGCAGGGGAACTCAATCTAATCATATAATTTATTTGTCGAGAACCTAAAAGTCTACAATGGAAATAGCCACAATTCTAAGAAAAAAGATAGAAGTAGCAATAACCTTTTCAGCTGATATAGGTATGGAATTTGGCCAAACTAAACGCTCGTACTTCATAATAAAACGTGGGAGAATTGTTTTCCTAAACAAAGAAACTATCGCATCTATGATATCACCCTCTCGCCTCTTTCACGCAGTGAATATAAGAAAAAAGCTGGACTCACAAAACCTACATCATTCGAGATACATTACTTGCAGTCCTTCAGCTGCACAATTGTGGAGGCACGTGGCTTAGTGGTTAAGGCGTTGGGTTCATGATTGAAGGATTGTAGTTTCGACTCCTGGACCGGGCGATGCGTTGTGTTCTTGAGCAAAACACTTCGTTTTACTCTGCTCCATTTCACTCAGCTGGTAAAAATGAGTAAATTCTGCGATGGACTAGCGTCGCATCCCAAGAGCAATATATAGGCCTGAGAAACCGGGAAACCGGTCCTATGCTCCTTATAGACTAACGTGGACAAACTTTATTACGAGAGCAGGTCAGCACCTGCAAGAAGGAAGTGTGCAGAGAGAAGATTCTAGTGGAAGGAGATAGCGGTTAGTACAGGGCCAGAAATGGCTGAATAATAACGGTGACGAGATGAAGAGAGATGAGTGGGTCAGAGGTACCTGAGCGGTGGAGGTGAAAAACCATGAAAATCCAGAGAACAGAGGCTAACAACACACATTATTTCTCAGTCATATATTTTCATCCAATATACGTGGGGCAGCTGCAAAGTTCATAGGCTGAATAAAATATTCACATAGAATGTGACCAAATTAGGTTTATTTTTCAACATAGGCCTTCTTGCGGTCTATGCATTTCTTCCATCAGTGTGACAGTGCTTGGATCTTATTGGTGAAGAAGCTTCCATTCTCTTGGTCCACAAAGTCATCAACGACAGATGTCCAGATGTTCTATCTCATTCAGTGATATATCCGTTGTTAATACGTTCTGGCGGATTTGTACATGAAAATCCGATCGCTGTTGCTTTTCGTCATCGGAGAACATGTCCCTCCTTTTAGTCCAGCGTTTCTCAACCATTTTATTTTACCTATGGACCTCTTTGTTTTCTATTTTACTCGGGTAGACTCCCCTAGCCATTCTATGTTTAAAATGTCTTATATTTTAAAAATTAAATATTATTAGGAAAAGTATAAAAATAACTATTAGAATATTTTGTCCCCTCTGTGTGTAGCCCCATGTGGGCAATAAAGAAATAAGAAACTGTTTTCCGTATGTCTCAGAGCATTTGTTCGTTTGGGACTTCACTGTCACCAACACTTCGTTGACTGCCACAACTCGGATATTGTGGTCACTTGTCGAGGGTTGCGATGAGATGCTAAGGACGGCAAGTGGCGAGGATACGCGTCACTGCTGCACAAACACACACACACACACACACACACACACACACACACACACACACACACACACACACACTCTCTCTCTCTCTCTCTTTCTCTCTCTCTCACACACACACACACACACACACACACACACACACACACACACACACACACATTTGAGCGGGTGGCAATGGTAGTAAGCAGTGATCCTGGTAAATCTACGAAGTTTTTTATTTTTATCAACGCCATCAAGTTTAAAATATTTGAAACGACAGGCGAAGCAGTAACCTCTTGATCACGTTTGTGACAACGAACTGGTTTGGCAATCGTTGGTGCCAATACTTTGGTAATGCCTTATGTGTCTGTATGCTGCTGGAGAGGAAGGAAGAAATAAAGACAATGATTATTAGACTATTAAAGAATCAGTTGGAATACTAAAGTATCGACGAAAACGAATCATATTAAAGTTCCATGAACAATAAGTGTAACAAAAATATATTACACCAGATTTTATTGAACACGACTGCCATAAATTTCAGCTTACATGAAGACAATGCTCCACAATGATTTGGTACTTCTATTATTACCAAACTTTGGTATACTTACTGTAAGATAAAGAAAATTTTTTCTATTAACGCTAAAAACCTACAAGACCCTAACAGTAATATTGACAAATGATATCTCGGAGGAAAGTCTGTTGAAGAGGGTTTTAAGATCAGCTCCAGACAACCTTCAAGTGCTTGAAGTGTTGTTTGATATCACTCAGATAGCAGCTGATAAACAACAGCAGCAGCAAAAGCTACCATATCAGTGAAGTGTTCAAAAGTAAGTGGAACAACGTCTTATGCATATTGCGAGTGAACTTGTTAAGAAACACGAATGGAAGCAGTTGACAAGAGCGACGATAAAGCAAGAGAAATTTGATATTAGAGAACTGGGTGAAGGTAACGGGAAAAGGGTAGCGATTTACAGCTAGAAAGGATGAGAAGATGAAAGAAACAGGCCTTTGGAAGGAATGAGCAAAGCTGACCAAATGCATGCATCGTGACAGTGGGGTTTTTTTTTCCCCCTGGTAACTGAGCCATGCCCCAAGGAATTAGGAATAGAATATCATATCTGACCCGATCAAACTGAAGTACGTACTCGCTCCTCCAGATTCTGTCAGGTGTCATTGATCATAATATCTACATGCTCTCAACACCCACTCTAGCAAGAGAAGGGTTCTGTTTGCAGAAGCGCAAGCATTCATTGAAAGTCCAGGGAAGAGAGGGGTGGGGGTGGGGAAACAATTACAATATCCCTGTTAGAGTCTACACCATCGAAAACAATAGCAACTACACCCCACCACTACTACCACCACCACTACCACCACCATCACCATCATCACCACTACAACTACTACCACCATCTACACCACCACTACAGTCACCATCATCACCATCGCCATAACCAGTTATACCGCCGCCACCATCACCACCACCTCTACTACCACCATCAGGGAAGCGGTGGTGGGGCCAAAAAAACAAGCAAACCAAATCCCGCGTGGCATTTATTTCATATAGAACTTTCCCTCTGTTCATATTTACATAGTTACCGTATGGTAACTAAGCATAGATGTTTGGGGTAGACGCCAGCAGCTGCAGTATCTTCAGGTGCTCATAGCACCCTGTATTTGGTCAGTCCAGGGCATGTTAAAGATAAAACTGTAAGAGAAAGGAACCTTCAATTGCCCAGATTTTCGGAGCACCGTCTGCTGCACTATGCAGAATGAAAAAAAGTTATGTCCTCAGCAAAATGATGCCAACGATAAAATCTGTACGAGATCGCTTGGAGAGCTAGAAATAACAGATAAATTTCCCTCAAACTATACTTTGCGTAGTATACTTAAAATTAGATGGCCCGAACACATAAGCAATATGGAGCTATGGCAAAGAACGAATCAAGTTTCAATTAGGGAGCAAATATTGAAGAAAAAGTGGAAGTGGATTGGTAGCACAATTAGAAAGGACACACCAAATGTAGCGAAAAGTGCTTTACAGTGGAATCCGGATGGATCTAGAAAGAGGGGTAGGCCTAAGAAAACGTGGCGTAGATCAACACAAAAGGAACTGGAGAAAGGGGGACATTCATGGCAGAGCATAAGAACAGAAGCGAAAAAATATGCGACATGGAATTCAATTACAAGTGGCCTATACTCCGCGTTGGAGGGTTAAAGGCATAAAAAAAAAAAATACTTTGTACCATTTTTGAAAAACAAAAAAATGGACACATTAGATAACAGAGTCCTGGATATGCAATGTCAGAAACAAAGATGGATAGTCGTGGCTGGAATGTCTTTTATCGTTTGTCTTCTTGACCAGTGATAAAACAGCAACAACAATAAGAAAGAGGTTTGGGTGAGTCAGCAAAGGATCTTCTACGCGGTTAATTGATTTGCTAGATACAACAGGCAGATACCCTCAAATCTCACTCTACCGTCTTAACAAAGAAAAAAAGATACATTAGGCGGTGAGGTCCTAGATATACAAAGTTTGAAAATATGATGAGATGGTCACGGAGGGAACGTCTTCGGTCACAAGCCTGCTTAAAGTGACCTGGGGCAAAACAGCTAAGAAGATCGTTTAATGCAGTCCTGGATACATTGGTTGAAACAAAAAGTTGGAGTGGTCATGGTTGGTACGCTTTGGTCATAACCAGATTTACATCCGCAACAACAACAGCAACAACAACAACAACAACAACAACAACAACAACAACAACGATGACAATGAAGATATCTGGGTAAGAGTGCTTTCACCCTGGATGATGATGGCAAAAGAACACTGGATGAGACTGAAGGGCATTGAAAGGAGAAAGAGAAAGAGAGAGAAATAGAGGGGGTGAGATAGTGAGAGAGACAGACAGACAGACAGACAGACAGACACGGAAAGATTGAGAGAGAGAGAGACAGAGACAGACAGACAGACAGACAGACAGACAGACAGAGGCAGAAACAGAGATAAGGAGAGAGAACCAGAGAGAAGGAGAGAGAGAGAGAGCAGGAGTGAAATGGTGTGAGAGTGAGAGTCAGACGGACAGACAGTCAGACAGGCAGACAAAGAGTGAGAGACGGGAAAACAAACCAGAAACAAAAGGAGTGAGAGAGAGAGTGAGAGAGAAGCTTTGACCTCGAGTAAATCATAAGAAAAGTAGGTCACATGTGCAATTTTAGCGAGACTCGGTGGTTGAGCTCTCAAATTTCGGTCGTAGCCTAACAGTAAGGTTTTGATAACTAACTATGAGTCCTCCCCGGTACTTTTGTGTCCTCAACAATTCCAAACAGTTGAGTACGGTTTTACAGCAGCTTTTCGCCATGCCTACCCCGCCAATTGTCGATTAGGAAGACTGAGAGCTGTGAAAAGTTGAATTCAGATCATAGAGTGAAGAACTTGCTGATCCATTTTGTGGGCCGCTAATCGTTAGTAAGGGAATGCTTGCTCTATGAGCGATATTTCCAGATGCCCAACTTCTTCGGCCTTGTCTCAGCAGCTGTTTGCGGGATGTTCCCAGTCAAAAAGGCTAGTGACGTTCAACAGAAAAGATCCGAACATAAATGGACGTAATGGCAAACTTAAGGCCCAAACGCTGCTCAACAGGGTTTTAAAGATCCTGATGAAGATGCTCGCCCATAGGGTTGATGCTTGTCTGTACTGTCGTCGGAGACGCACAAACCTGTGTGGTTCCAGGTAGATCTTTTACACTTGGACGATAAGCAGCTGTTTCGCCTGTTCCGGAGGATTTGGGGACGCAGCGTCTATGGATAATTTCCAGAAACCTCTGACCTGGCAGTGTTGGATTAATTATTAAGTAAAATAACCACGTTCTTAGGGCATGAAGGGAAGTGGGGGAGGGCTTCACAGAAATGGCAAATGGCTTACGGCACAAAAGAAATCACTATAAACTTGCTAAAATGATATTCGGGATGTTTTGAAGTAGAGAGGCAGTTGCGTTACATAAAATAAATTTTAAGGATCTGATCAAAAATCTTACAATTAAAATGGTAAGAGAAAACTTCTCAAATATAAAG
>NC_142941.1:58003931-58008931 GCF_046866305.1 Octopus bimaculoides
GGTACCACTAAGCTCGCCTTTTTCTACTACTGCCGCAGTCACCGCCGCCGCCGTCGCCATCGTATGGGCTAACTGCACCACCTCACTTCAATTAATGTGACTTCATTCATTGACCTATTTTGAATCATACAAGGCCAAGCTGGGTGACGCAGACAGACAGACAGACAGACAGACAAATAGACAAACAGACAGACGAGCCGAGAGGCAAACCGACAGACGAGCCGAGAGACAAACAAATATACAGACAGACAGGCAGACTGATAGAGAGACAGACAGGCAGACAGACAGATGCAGGAGTGGCTGTGTGGTAAGATGCTTGCTTCCCAACCACATTGTTCCGGTTTCAGTCCAAAGCCTTATGAGTGGATTTGGTAGACAGAAACTGAAAGAAGCCTGTCGTATGAATATATATATATATATGTGTGTGTGTGTGTGTGTGTGTGTGTGTGTGTGTGTGTGTGTGTGTGTGTGTGTGTGTGTATGTGTGTGTGTGTGTGTGTGTGTGTTTGTGTGTGTGTGTGTGTGTGTGTGTGTGTTTGGGCGTGTTTGTGTGTGTATGTATGTATGTAATTACAGAAATACGACAACTTTAACATGGAATAACTTGCGATGTACGTTTTTTTGTTAAGAAGACTAAGAGTAAAAGATGTTTTATATGACACATTCTACCAGTGTCCCAAGTTTCAAAGTGTTTCGTTAGTGTTTCGTTAAGAAAATACTGGTGCCCCCGTTTTGAAATAGATCCTGTATGTATGTATGTATGTATGTATTGGTGTGTCTGTGCTTGTGGCCCCACCATCGGTTGACAACCAATGTTGGTATGTTTACGTCCCTGTATCTTAGCGATTCGGCAAAAAAGATCGATGGAATAAGTATTAGGCTTACAAAGAATAAGTCTTGGGGTCGATTTCTTCGACTAAAAGGCAGTGCTCCAGCATAGCCGCAGTCAAATTCGAACTCAGAATGTAATGACTGGCAAAATGCCACTAAACACTTTGTCCGAAGGTAGGCTATGGCGAAAATTGAACTCACAACGCAAATAACCGGATAAAATACTTAATTTGGTCCGGCATTTTGTAGTTTGGCCATTTCGCCACGCTGCGTTCGTACCTGTTTCTCTTATCGACCCCGAACAGATGGGAGGTAAAGTTGACCGCGGCAGAATTTGAACTCAGAACATAGAGTGTCGAAGCAAATACCGCAAGGTATTTCTTCCTATGTCCTTACAATTCCGCCTATACAATGCCCTGGACTGGTGGTTTTTTCTTATCGACTCCGAGAGGATGAGAGGCAAAGATGATCTTTAGAGAGCCAACGAAAGAAAGTAAGAAAGAGAGAGAGAGAAGAGGAAGAAAGATCGAAGAATGAGAGAAAAGGAGAGACAAATAATAAGAGGAGAGAGAGAAAGAGAAAAAGAGAGAAAGCGAGAAAGAGAAAAAGAGAGAAAGCGAGAAAGAGAGATGTAGTAGATGCCATCAATGGTTTGCCTGAGATATTCAAACAAATAGTGATGATGGCCCCAAGATTTCAGAAAGCGGATGATATTGGATATAAATTTGAAGAACCAAGAGAGATGTTAAGCTCGAGTCATAGGAAATCTTTGCTGCCAATGTCTAAATTAAACAGTTAAGTTGCAGAGAAAAATGGATTTTACATAAGTGCTTATCTGACCTGGAGCTCTTATCGGTTTCCAATATTTTCCCTAGGACATTTTACTTCGAGTAGACTGGAAAGAGACTCGAAAGACACGCAGGTCTCATCGGTTCTTCTAGAGTTCTGGGCCTTCGTGTCTAACGAAAAGAAACTAAAAATAAACAAAGATTTGTGTGAAGTAACAAGTGTTGCGCAGAGGTCGGTAACCCGAGTACTTATGTGGCCGTAATCCGAATACTGTACAGGGTTGTTCAAAATCTGTTGGAACGTGTTAAGAATGATAGTACATGTCATTGTTCATACTTGTAATAATTTAGTATCTGCTTGACAGGCGGTAGTACGCATTAGCAAATATTTTGCTTGCTGAATTCTGAATTTTATGAATAAACACAAACGTTCTTGTTGAAATTCAGAGTTTCTTGCGGTGACTCTAAATGAAGAGGCTCAATCATGTCGACACACCGGTGGCTCAGAGTCCACTGAATCGCCTGTGTTGTTTGTTGGCACAAACCCTGTAAAGGGTGAAGTTGTACTCCGAAGACGAAACTCCAGAGCCTATTGTATACTCCGGCTCAAATCTGGTGCAACGTGTTAAGAATGAGTATCTCTCACTCTTTCTCTCTCTCCCTCGCTCTCTCTGTATATATATACTCTTTACTCTCTTTTACTCTTTTACTTGTTTCAGTCATTTGACTGCGGCCATGCTGGAGCACCGCCTTTAGTCGAGCAAATCGACCCCAGGACTTATTCTATCGGTCTCTTTTTGCCGAACCGCTAAGTTACGAGCACGTAAACACCCCAGCATCGGTTGTCAAGCCATGTTGGGGGGACAAACACAGACACATAAACACAGATATATATATATATATATATATATATATATATATATATATATATACATATACATATATACGACGGGCTTCTTTCAGTTTCCGTCTACCAAATCCACTCACAAGGCTTTGGTCGGCCTGAGGCTATAGTAGAAGACACTTACCCAAAGTACCACGCAGTGGGACTGAACCCGGAACCATATGGTTGGTAAGAAAGCTATTTACCACACAGCCACTCCTGCGCCTATATATATATATATATATATATATATATATATATATATATATATATATATATATATATATATATATATATATATATATATATATATATATATATATATATATATATATATATATATATATATATATATATATATATATATATATATATATATATATATATATATATATATATATATAATATATACAATTTTTTAGTACCAGGTTGGACTGCTTCTGCTGCAGCTTTGACGGTCGCCCATAACACATCTTTTGACGTCGGCAATACAGATCGATAAAATGTTCCTATAACATTAGCGGTTCGGCAATGTTGATCGATAAAATGTCACCGTAACTTAGCGGTTCGGTAATAGAGATCGATAAAATATCCCCGTAACTTAGCGGTTCGGCAATAAAGATCGATAAAATGTCGCCGTAACCTAGCGGTTCGACAATAGATATCGATAAAATGTTGCCGTAACGTAGCGGTTCGGCAATAGAGTTCGATAAAATGTTCCCGTAACTTAGCGGTTCCGCAATAAATATCGATAAAATGTCCCCGTAACTTAGCGTTTCGGCAATAGAGATCGATAAAATGTCCCCGTAACTTAGCGGTTCGGCAATAGAGATCGGTAATAGAGTCAGAAATTCGAGGCTTCAGTCTTCTTATACTGCGCCACGTCGCTTCTGCCTGACGATTACGTTAACGTTAAGGATATAAGCGTCTGTAGAATACTTAGTCACTCACACTCTAATTCAAAGACGGTCTCTAGTGGCCTCTAATTGTAACTGAAAAGATCTTGTCAATGGCGTACACTCATTCTGGTCCCGTAGGTGGAGGGCGTTAAGAGAACAATTTCCAGTGGAATATTATTACCACGTCTATGTTAGTTTAGATACACTGCGTCATTCTGGTTCTGCTTCAAAGTTAAGAGTACAATTCTCTATGAAATCTATCTACACCCATGCTAGATTATAATTTAAAATGGCCTGTAGCTGAAATTCAAAGAAACCAGTCTTGACATCAAGTCTTGACATCAAGTCTTGACATTCAAAGAGATAAGTTTTGACATTCAGCGTGTCTCACGTTCGCTCATGTCTGAAGCTTACGTTAATAGTGCCGTTGCCTACAGAATATTCTCACGCAAAGTACACTGCAGCTATAATCCAAAAGTGCACAAACTTCTCATACAATGTTTCATTCATGCTGATTCTGTGGTTGGTTTGCCTTAATAAGAGTGCAAGTGACTGGGTGAGCATGATATAACATTCAACCGGTTTTTACTATGACAAAATGATGGGCACGAATAGTTCTTATACCGTGACACGCTGAGTTTATCCGAGCATTATGTTAAGAGTACAACTACGAGACTGTCTGTTGCTCTAGTCAGTCACTTAAATAAGATGGAGTGCATTTGTAATTTAAAAGTCCGGTCTTGTAACGCAGTTTCAAGCTGGTTCTACTCGTGATTCTACCCGTTTCGGGTACAATTACTTCTAGAATTGTGGAGGTGCAATGGCCCAGTGGTTTCGATTCCCAGACTGGGCGTTGGGAGTGTTTATTGAGCGAAAACACCTAAAGTTCCACGAGGCTCCGGCAGGGGATGGTGGCGAACCCTGCTGTACTCTTCCACCACAACTTTCTCTCACTCTTACTTCCTGTTTCTGTTGTGCCTGTAATTCAAAGGGTCAGCCTTGTCACACTATGTCACGCTGAATATCCCCTAGAACTACGTTAAGGGTACACGTGTCTGTGGAGTGCTCAGCCATTTGCACGTTAATTTCACGAGCAGGCTGTTCCGTTGATCGGATCAACTGGAACCCTTGACGTCGTAACCGACGGAGTGCCAACTTCTAGAATTATAATTTAAGCAGTTCGCTTCGTAATCACTAGTTTACGAAGATTCTTTGGCGAATGTGATATCCTCGGCAAGTACATTTTCTCATGGCCTCGGGTCGACACAAACCTTATGAGTAGAACTATGCTGACGGAAACTGTGCGGAAGATCACCGAATGAATTATGGTAATTATACAAAAGTCTGGCCTTGTCGAACACTTTGTGACGCTGATTCTGTTTGAGGATGGTTATGTTAAGGATACACATGTCTATTATTTACTCAGCCACTTCAACATTAATTCAGCGAGTAGTTAGTTCAATTGAACGCTCTTGAGCATTCGTCGTTCATCTACTTCTATACTCTCATCCACCCCGACTATTTAATTCTTACATCTCAGGCAACCATAGTCTCTCGATGTTTAAGAATATATAGTGCGTGTGTTTGTTTAAATGACCG
>NC_142941.1:58018931-58033931 GCF_046866305.1 Octopus bimaculoides
TGCGTGTGCATATGTGTATGCTCACGTGCTTGTAATTTGGTTAAGTTCAAATGTCCTAATGAAAAGAGGCCTTCCACTTCGTCTGACGATGAGAGAGAATGAGAGAGAGGAATAGAAAGAGAAAGAGAGGGAGTGTGTGTGTATGAGAGAGAGAGGAATAGCAGACAGACAAAGATAGACAGGGATAGAGAGGGAGAAAAAGGAAGAGAACGGGAAAAAGAGAAAGGGATATAGGGAGAAGGAGAGACAAAGAGAGAGAAAGAAAGAGAGATAAAAAGAGCGAATAGAGAGAAAGAGAAATAGAGATTGAAAAAGGCGCTTAAGAGTGAAAGAGAAGAGAAAGAAAAAAGAAAGAATGGGTGCAAGAGAGAGAGAGAGAGAGAGAGGGGGGGTGAGAAGCATACTAACACCCAGGATTAAAATAACTTCAGTATAATAATATACTTTGCTTTATCTAACCCCACCCCCAGGAGGTCCTGAGATCACACATAATCCCGCTGGGGTTTGATCTCACAACATGAAAATTACTAATTATTTTATCAATCGGAATTCCACGAAATAGAAATCAAAGTCACTCCAGCGGGATTTGAAATCACATCCCAATCGATAACGTGATATGCATGATTGAAAACTTGAGATTCATTGAGTTAGAAAATGGTAGGTGTGATGGGCGTGGTTAGAGCGCCGTTAGAGAAATGGATACTGTGGCATTTGGGCCCACTATATGCGTGCACATATGTGAGCGTGTGTATAATTGTATTTATGAAAGTATGTATGTATATATTTGTATGTGTATAAATATATATATATATATATATATATATATATATATATATAAATGTGCGCACACACGCGCGCGTGTGTACGTGTACGCGTATATACATACATACATGCATATATATATATATATATATAAATGTGCGCACACACGCGTGCG
This sequence comes from Octopus bimaculoides, assembly GCF_046866305.1. Lineage (NCBI taxonomy): Eukaryota > Metazoa > Mollusca > Cephalopoda > Octopoda > Octopodidae > Octopus > Octopus bimaculoides. The sequence continues at coordinate 58,019,869 of NC_142941.1, forward strand.
TGTGTACGTGTACGCGTATATACATACATACATGCATATATATATATATATATATATATATATATATATATATATATATATATATATATATATATATATATATATATATATATATACATATATATATATATTTAACCGACTGATCGCACAGCCGGAGAATCACCTAGCTACAACCCAAACTGGTTTGCGGCCTTCCAGAGCCACTATTTATATAAACTTCTGTTCTTACCAGTTCCAGGAGAAATAACAACAAGTAGCACAAACGTTTGAAAAATGGCTTTCTTTGACCTCGCCAATGCATTTGATACCGCAAATTGTGAAGCTCTGTGAAAAGTGCTAACCAAACTTGGCAGCTAATTAAAAGAAAAGACAAAAAAATCCTTTGTAATCTCGCGGCTTCTGGCAGAACATGAAAAGCCGATGTAGAGTGCCAGTCTTCCATAAGATCAGTTTGAAGTGAGAACCGGTGTAATGTAGATATGCAATAATTTGCTTCACACTATTTTTTTCATTTTCCTCTCAGCTAGTACTCAGTATGAGCCAACACCTACCTGGCATCCAGATCTCATAACGTACAGATGGCGAAGTTATTCAACCCTGACACAAGTTTCGTGCCAGAAGAACAAAGATCCTAACTAGATCAGTTATTGGATTTCGGTACACAAATGATGCCAGAGTTTTTAGTGCGATTGCAGCAGAAAAGCAGTAGGAAATTTACCGATATTTTTCGCGACGCATATAAATGTGCGAGTATAAGTCTCGATATAAATAAAGCGAAAGGTCTTGCATAAAGAAACATCCAACAAGCAGCAATCTCCTTAGGAGCATTCACGTACACCAGACAGATAGAACTTAATGTAAAATATTTTCAATATCAGGGTTGTCAGATATCGTCTTTTCTTGTTGATGCAGCACAGAATTTTGACAGTGAACAGGCCGCGGTCTCAAAGCGACGAAAATATTTTGGCAAATTAAATTTAAATGTTGAAGTGAATCTAACGGTTTTTGTGTGTTATTTTAAATGGCTTATAAACATCTTCCACGCTGCAATTGTGTATTTCGAAACGCCTAGTTTTAGAATAGAGGCAGCTGATGAAGGAATAATTCCAAGTGGCTTGTTTGTTTTCCTATGTGTTCGTTCTTTTGTCTGTAAACAAAGTCCGTTTTTTTTTATACCCCCGTTCATTTTTCTAATGTCCTGTATCCGAATATGCATCTATATATACATGCATATGCTTATATATCATTTGTTATATATATATATATACGATGGGCATCTTTCAGTTTCCGTCTACCAAATCCACTCATAAAGCTTTGGTCAGACCGAAGCTATAGTAGAAGACACTCACCCAAGGTGCCACGCAGTGGGACCGAACCCGGAACCATGTGGTTGGGAAGCAAACTTCTTAACTCACAGCCACGCCTGCGCTTGAAGCAATTTGAAACAATGGGAATAAATAAGCATTGCCTTCGCTTGAGTAACCGAAATTTTGAAGTGTAAAACTAATTCAACCATCTGTGCACATCAGTCGTCAGAGGAGTTAAGTACGTAAGCAAACAGTAGGCTTTGGTGTTTGTCGGACAATCCGTACCCACACTTACTCCGAGAAGTCAATGACAGCGCGTTGCTTCTGCATGCAGCTTATTTGTTTGCAACGGAGGAGGAGAAGAAGAAGAAGAAGAAGAAGAAGAAGAAGAAGAAGAAGAAGAAGAAGAAGAAGAAGAAGAAGAAGAAGAAGAAGAGATATTGTAAAGGAAGACTTGCCCTAGCAACGTAAACTGAACGCCCTATTTTAGTTAATAAAAAAAAAAGTTATGCCCACTTTTGTATTACTCTCGAGACAGCTCTTAGTGTGTATGTTTGTATGTACGTATGTACGTATGTATAAATGTACTACGTATGCATGTCTGTATGTACGTACTACGTATGTATATATGCAGGCATGTATGAAAGTATGTATTACGTACGTACATGTGTATGTATGTATGTATGTATGTATGTATCCATGCATACATGTATGTATGCATGTATGTATGTACGTACGTATGTATCTATGTATGCATGCATGTATGTATGTATTGTGTATGTATGCATGTATGCATGTATGTATGTATGTACGTATGTATTTATCTATGTATGCATGCATGTATGTATGTATGTATGCAAGCATGTTTGTATGTATGAATGTATGTACCTATGTACGTATGTATGTATATATGTATGTACGTATGTATGTATCCATGCATACATGTATGTATGCATGTATGTATGTATCTATCTATCTATCTATCTATATGTATGTATGTGCATGCAGAGTCAAACATACACTGCTTCACGTATTACACATGTCTTCATCCATTTGCTTTTAAATACACATGTGCACGCACGCATACATTGGACATATGCTGACTGACCTATAAAACAGCATACACACACACATATATACATATATGTGTATGTGTGTGTGTGTGTGATTGTGTGTGTATGTGTGTGTATATGCATATACATACATACATATGTACGTATATATATATATATATATATATTTATATATATATTTATATATATTTTATATATATATATATATATATATATATATATATATATATATATATATATATATATATATATATATAAACATACATACGCACACAAACTTATACACATGCGCATGCGCATGCAGGCACTGCTGGTATTTGGGTCTGGAGCAAATTTCCCTCACTACTCCACGCGCACCTTGTAAGCACCCACCACCCAAACACCCGCCGCCGCCACCATCACCGCTATTACCATCACCATCACCGCCATTACCATCACCATCAGCACCGCCGCCGCCGCCTGCGCCACCATCATCAGCATCACAATTACCACCATCGCAGCTAAACGCTTTCTAACCGCCGCCGCCGCCGCCGCCCCCCAGCCGACCACCTCTCTGCAAGAACTATTCTTAGCGTTCTTCGCCATCGTACACCTACCTCGTCAATGCAGCCAGCATTTGGGGCAACTGCCCCTCCTCGCTCCCCCCTTTACCTTTGTTTACCACCCGGCACCACCAGCACCACCACCAGTAACAACAACAGCAAACGAAAACACTTTCGCCACCCCCGCCTTAACAAGCGCCATTTTCACCAGCATCACCAGCACCAGCACCACCGCCACCACCATCGTCGCTGCCGCGGCCGCCACCACCGTCGATGAGAGCAATAACCAAAATAATGTGGCCACCACTGCCTTAACAAGTACCTTTCACCACCACCACCACAACAACAACAGCAACGACGACGACCACCACCACCACCATCACCACTACTATTATCAGTACTACCACCAAAGCAACAACTAGCTACTACACTATCTCACCGCCGCTTTACCAATATAAATATTACCACCATTACTAACACAACCCAACAGCAACAACGATAACAAGTACGAACCACTGAAGGACTCTCTACGTGGTGGAACGATTTACTAGAAAGTGCAGCCAAATCTCGCTTAGAATTATGAAAAAACTGAAGGACATCAGACAATTGAGTTCTAGATAAGCTATGTACGGGGAAAACTGAATGATTATGATTGGTGGTAAAAATTTGCTCTTTTGTTTATTATGTATGTAGGAATGTTTGGTGAGGGGTTAAAACCATCAGGAATAATAATAATACTAATAATAATAATAATAATAATAATAATAATAATAATAATAATAATAATAATAATCTTTTCTACTCTAGGCACAAGGCCCTAAATTTTTGGGGGAGGGGACCAGTCGATTAGATCGACTCCAGTACGCAACTGGTACTTAATTTATCGACTCCGAAAGGATGAAAGGTAAAGTCGACCTCCGCGGAATTTGAACTCAGAGCGTAAAGACAGACGAAATACCGCTCAGCATAATGATAAAATAATAATAATAATAATAATAATAATAATAATAATAATAATAATAATAATAATGATAATCCTTTCTGCTACAGTAATCCCTCGACTATTGCGGTTGTTACGTTCCAAAACCTCACACAGAAATAATTAAAACCTAAAAAAATATAAATACCTATCGGCCGCAGAAATCCGTGATATACTGAGGAGTCCGCGATATGAATTCACTTATGTTAGCCAGAAAAATCCGCGATGTGCTGAGTGCGCGATAGGTGAACCGCGATATGGTTAGGGATTACTGTATAGGCACAAGGCCGAAAATTTGGGGGAGCGGATAAGTCGATTCCATCGATCCTAGGTGTTTCACAGGTACTTAATTTATCGACCTCGAAAGGATGACAGGCACAGTTCACCTCGGCGGAATTTGAACTCAGAACGTAAGGAAGGACGAAAGTGTGGCGAAGCATTTCGCCCGGGATGCTAACGATTCTGCCGGCTCGCTGTCTTTCTTGCAGCCAGCAATTTCGGTGGGGAGTGTGCAAATCGGTTACGTCAACCCCAGTGCTCAACTGGTACGTATTCTATCGACCCCGATATGATTGAAAGGCAAAAATCGACCTCGGCAAAATTTGAACTCAGAACGTAAAGGTTGACGATATTCTGCAGAACATTTAATTTTGCCAACGATGACAACAAAAACAATATCTATAAACACCCATTGCCACCACCACCACCATCAGTACCGCTACTACCACCAGCACCGCTACTATCGTTACACTACCAACCAACACTACCATAACCACCACACAATATCTCACAATGAACATCACTGTCGCTATAAGAACACTACGTAATATATGTGCGTGCGTATATATATATATATATACACACACGCACATATCTGGATAGATAGACAGAAAGACGGATAGATAAATAGATAGATAGACAGACAAAAAGCTAGCTAGCTAGATAGATAGATACATCATGTTGAAATTATGGAGAGTTACTCAAGCATTAGAAATAAACGCATTGTTTGTAGTTCAGGTTTCTTTCTTATAAATCGATCAGTCAAAGCATTTTTCTTGTACATTCTTAGTTCTCTTTTGAAAAGAGTTCATTGAGACGGTTACAGAGGTGGAACGAAAGGTTTTGACAAAACGATTAATAAACAAATGAGCTAACAACAACCATTTGTAGAGCGATTCCAGAGTGAGTCTTCTAAAACATACAATAACAACTTTGTATTAGTTTCAAAGCAGACTATCACATCGAGAATCCTACGAGACGATTACATCCAAGAACACCCACACACATGCATGTATATGTGTGTGTGTGTGTGTTTGTATGCATGTATGTATGTATGTATGTATCCTTTTGTTAACAACGTTTCGGCTGATATACCCTCCAGCCTTCATCAGGTGTCTTGAGGAAATTTTGAACCTGGGTTCTCATTCCTAAGGTATTTTTCGATGTTATTATTATTATTATTATTATTATTATTATTATTCAGCTCACTGCCTGGAATCGAATTCGGAATCTTAGGGTTAGTAGCCCGCGCCTTTAACCACTACGCCACATGCCCGAAGTGTTGCTTGGTTGTGGGTGGGGCCGCTAATGACAGTCCGACGGAGTTGCTATCGTCGAAACTTCGAAGTCACTGACAATCTTCCCCGTGCGCATGCGTGTGTCGTTATAACTGAGAGAATGAGTGACTGAGTGAGTGTGTCTGTGTTTGAAAGTGCGTATTCTATGCATTTATACACACATATATATACATATATATATATGTGTGTGTGTGTGTGTGTGTGTGTGTGTGTGAATGTATACACACACGCGCGCGCACATAGCAAAAGATAGCTAAGAGATAAGACAGATTATATGTTTGTTTACATATGTATACATGTATGTATGCGTGTGTGCTTGTGTGTGTGTGTGTGTGTGTGTGTGTGTGTGTGTGCGTGTAGGCTCGTTTGTGAATGCGGGAGTATGTATATGCGTCTTTATATATATATATATATATATATATACTTACATACATACATACATACATACATACATAGGTATATGTAAATATATGTATATATATCTAAAAAGCTACCCAAGGTCAAGGTTTTACCACGTGATCTTGCCTCCCGCCCCTCCTAGAGAACACAACAACCACCGCTGCCGCCATCTCCACCACCACCACCAACAGCACCAACACCACCGCCCGTCTCCGCCGACGCCGGCACCACCATCAACCACCGTCTACCCGCCTTTCCTTGTGACGTAAGCAGGCCGACCAATCGCCTGATATTTGCTTCCTCTTCCTCTATAGGTTCTTACCAGCGCCACCGCCACCACCACAAGAACCAAAGCTTCTGTAACCCAATTTCACCAATACTGTCACCACCATCGCCACCGCCTTCACCTCCCCCCGTCGTTACTTTCACCACCACAATCACCCCCACCACCACCCTCGCTCCCATTATTATTATTATTATTATTATTATTATTATTTAGGTGGCAAGCTGGTAGAATCGGTAAGCACGGTGGACGAAAACGCTTAGCTGTATTCCGCCCCGTCGCTACGTTCTGAGTTCAAATTCCACCGACGTCGACTTTCCCCCTTTCATCCTTTCGGAGTCGATAAAATAAGTACCAGTTACGCACTGGAGTCGATGTAATCGACTGCCCCCACCTCTCCGCCAAAATTATTGCCCTTGTGACAAAATTTGAAACCAATATTAATATTATTATTATTATTATTATTATTATTGTCACCACCACCACCACCATCATCATCTTCATCATCAACATCATCATCATCATCATCAACAGCATCTTGTACCAATTTCACCAGTGTCCGAACCACTACCACCAACACCACTACCACAACAAACAATAACAATTCCAACACTGTAACCACGACCATCGCTAAAACTACCTTCGTAATCAATAGCACCAGCACCACCGCCGCCACCACCTCCACTATCATCATCATCGACAACCACAACAATAACAATAACATCCACACCACCACTACCACCACCACTACAACCGCAATCAAAACAACTAACACACTGCCACCACAACTACCACCACCACTACCACCGCAGCCAAAATACCTAACACACTACCACAACTACTACTACCACGACCACCACCGCCACCACCACGACGTCTACTACTACTACTAATGCCACCGCCAACACCACCAGCATCATCACTGCCACCGCCTCTGTCGCCACCACCACCACAGCCACCCCACCCCGCCCCCGTGCGACGAGCAGCCAAACAAACTATGCACTCAACCTAAATTTTTTCTTTTTGTTATTGTTTTCATTTTAAGATTTTTTGAAAAGCAGCCCCACCCTCTCTCTGCACCCAACCCAACCCAACCCAACCTCGCCCCACCCCTGCCTTGCCCTGCTATTCTTACCTCCATTTCACCTTTACCCCCCACAAACACACATTTAAGCACACTCGTATATGCACATACACACACCCACTCACATTCTCACACAGACAAGCATGATTATACACCAATGTAAAGAACACACATATTTAAACACACACATACACACACGCACACACACACATCTATCTATCTATCTATCTATCTATATATATATATATATATGCACACACCCGTACGAACACATGTACGCATTCATCCATCAAACACGCCAACACACAAAAATATACACTTGCACAAACAAAACCACATACATAGATACACACATACTTATACAGCCTGCAAATGCAAGCACATTCATGTACTTACACACACACAAATGTATACACACACACACACACACACACACACACTTATATATATATATATATATATATATATATATAAAATTATGCAAACATGCAAACGTTTTTACAACCATAAAATAATACGCAATGACAATGAGGATAATTATACAAGCGTATATATATATATATGATTGACCGTTGACTGAACACTATTCAATTTTTTTTCTCCGTGTTTTTCTCCTTGTCTCCGTATTCTTTCTGTTGAAGAGCGTAGCTCGAAACGTCAAAGACTTTCCGTATTCCCGAGCGTCATACTAATATATACTTTTGTTATTTACACCACCTGTCCTCGTCTGTTGTTATTATTTGTATATTCTCCCATATATATATATATATATATATATATATATATATATATATATATATATATATATATATATATATATATATACACGCACTACTATACACCCTACAGGCACACACATACACACCCACACATACACCCCACACGCATATTAACACCTTTTAAAGCCATACAGAAATTATGTACGCATACAAGCATATTTAAACACCCGTTGCCAATTGCACACCCTTATATGGAAACATATTTACACACCCTTTAAAACAAATAGAATTTTACACACTCTCACACACACACACGTACGCACACACACGCGCTCACACACAAACGTACATACATTCTCCATGACACATCCATAGAAACACAAACAAACAAACACCTATTTACCCTATTTATATATATATATATATATATAATTTTAATTTAGTACATCTCCCACCATTACCAATTACAACAACTACTACCACCGCAGCCATCACCATCACTACTACTACTACTACTGGATCAATTTCAAAACGGGGGTACCAGTTTTCATTTATGTTTTATGTAGTGATTTTGGTACCGAGAGACTTTCAAACTTCGTATACTTATCTATTTTGTGTTATAGAACAGAAAAAAATTTTTGTATTCGAATTTATTTCATGTAAAAAATTGTCTTATTTCGATAATTTCTACTAATCACTGACGTCTATTCAGTTGAAAACTAACCCTAACTCTAGAATCCGAACTCTAAAATTGTTACACACATAGATACGCACAGCGTAATTTATTATATAAACAATATATGCGTATAAATTACGATTAAACCGGATGAAATATGTCACAGGGAATAACATTTTTATGACCGCCCAGCAGTAACTCTATTCAGCTGAATAGACGTCAGTGATTGGTTGAAATTACAGAAATACGACAACTTTAACATGGAATAACTTGCGAATTCCTTTTTTTTGTTAAGAAGACTAAGAGTAAAAGATGTTTTATATGACACATTCTACCAGTGTCCCACGTTTCAAAGTGCTTCGTTAGTGTTTCATTAAGAAAATACTGGTGCCCCCGTTTTGAAATAGATCCCTACTACTACTACTACTACTACTACTACTACGACTACTACTTACAACACTCCCCGTAAACATCACCGCCACTGTCATTATCACTATACATGTATGTATATATATATATATATATGGGAGAATTTATGAAAAAAGCAACAGACGAAGACAGGTGGTGTAAACAACAAATGGATGTATTAGTATAACGCTCGGGAGTAGAGAAAGTCTTTAACGTTTCGAGCCGACGCTCTTCAACTGAAAGAAACACAGAAAGAAACAAGGAGAGAAACAAGGAGAGAAAAAAATATAAATGTAGTGGTCAGCGATCTATCATGGCGAATATAAAATACATCAAGTACAGGGTATCACCAATGAGTGAAAATTAGGTAAAAATACGGGCGATAAGTACAGGACAAATTACCAGAAAATATATAAGAACAGGACATCACTAACGAGTGAAAAATACGCCAACACATACTGAGGGACAAGTACGGCACAAAATACCAAAAGAAGTCTAACTTCTCCTCAGTTGTCGACTGTTAATTACTTCCCATTTCGAGCTTTTAACGACAAGATAGGAAACCTCCATAAAACAGCAGCATCCAGAAATTTTTGAAATATGAAATTTCTGGAGAGTTAGAGCTTCGAACGAACAAACAACGACAGAATGGACGTACAGAGTAAACAATCGACGAAGACAAACTTTAAGGGTCGTTAGGCCAAGATGTATTGTAATGGGTAACGCCTGGGAGAAATTTTAGAAGGATATAGAATAAATACGAGAGAAGAAAATAGTAGAAGTGAAAAAAATGACGTCCAGTTAAGTACGCGTCGCGTCCAGAAAAGACAGACGAGAATAAAATGGCCTGTAGTCACGTGGGAACAAACTGACAGAGAAGATCTATCTATCTATCTATCTATCTATCTATCTATCTATTTATCTATCTATCTATATATATATATATATATATATATATATATATATATATATATATATATATATATATATATATATATATATATATATATATATATATAATGGAATGGTCACGGCCCGAATGTCTTTCATCCCATGTCTCTTCGACCAGGACAAACCTGTGACTAAACAGTAACAGCAACAACGTTACCCAGACCAAAACTCATTGCCAAAACTTTCTTGCTACGCTACCACTGAGACAAGTGGTAGTAGTAGTAGTAGTAGTAGTAGTAGTAGTAGTAGTAGTAGTAGTAGTAGTAGTAGTAGTAGGTGGTGGTGTGGTGGTGGGGAAGGTGGGGGCGACGTCATTGCTAGCATCATGTCTATCTACCCCTAGACTCACTAGTCTTATAAATGCCAAACCAATAAACACGTTTTGCCGCTATTCCAACCACCACCACCACTACCACCACCACCACCACTACCACCACCACCACCACCACCACACATACTACTACTACTACTATTACCACCGCCGTTGCCACTGGTGGTACTGCTGCTGCTGCTTCGACTGTCGTCTCGACCACAGCAGACAGGAGCGCGCTCGCCAATATCTTTTTTTAAATACCAAACCATCATCACCACTGCCACTACTACTACTACTAGAGCTACTACTACTACTACTACTACTACCATAAGGCCCACCACCCACTCCACCATAACCCCTGTCAAAATCACCCGTACTGATACCCAGACGCGACCATCACCAGGACTAACACCAGCAAAATGACCACCCTTCTACACTTCCAGCATCCACCACTACCACCACCACCACCACCACCACCACTGCGTCACGAACATGACCACCACCAGCACCACCACCGCCACCATCAACCCCACCAGCATGCCCATAACCAACACATCACTACCACCAGTACCACCACCGTCACCGCCGCCGCCATCACCACCACTTCTACTACTACTACATCCACCACCATATCAACTGGCACCGTTTTCACCGCCATTGCCACCACCAACACCACCAATACGAACACCACCCCTATCATAACTACCGACATCACCACAACTGCTAACAATACCACCACCACCACCACCACCACCACCACTGCCCTGCCCCACCATTAAAACCACCACCAACACCCGCTAACACCACCATCGTCACCATCACCAACGCCGCCACCGCCAGCCGATCTACTTTTACCCACTTATTCAGATTGCTTCTCTCTTTCTTTCTTTCTCTCTCTCTCTCTCTCTCTCTCTCTCTCTCTCTCTCTTTCTCTCTCTCTCTCTCTTGTCTTTCCTCACCAACACCCTCCTCTTCTCTTCCTATGATGCATTAGGCATACACAAGCATTAATATATGCGAATATATATATATATGTATGTATGTATGCATAAATGCATTCACGAGGTGGCACACACGCATGAGTGTGTGTTGTGTGTGTGTGTGTGTGTGTGAATGCACGCAAACATTTTAAGTAGGGCAAAAAAAAAAAATACTATAATTATCTTTAGTGACATAAGAAGAGACAACCAGTTAAAATGTAAACACAAGCTTACACGCAAACGTACGCACGCGCGTACTGGCACACAAGCACACGCATACACACAAGGAAACCTTTACATGTCTCTCTCTCTCTCTCTCTCTTTATCTCTAATATGCTTATGTACTTATGTATATATGCATTTATATATATATATATATATATATATATATATATATATATATAAGTGATATAAATATATAAGTATAAATACACATACCTATGTATGATGTATATATATATATATGATAGATAGATAGATAGATAGATAGATAGATAGATAGATAGAAAGACAGACACCCATACACTCGTGCACACACCCCTATACATACAATAACTTGTGCACATGTAGGTATCAGTGTACCGGAAATCTCACAAATCGTCTCCCACACTTTCACGTTTCCGATATTCGGGCAATAATGAAAGATGGAATTGAAAATGCTATGCAAAAGACATACAGTTTGATACTTTTTAAATGCCAAAACTAATATTAATTTCAATTTCAAATTTCCAGTCTTGTCACGATTATCTCCTTTGTATGTTTTGACCGTCTAAGAGACCACGCCACTATGCGTTTAAACTGTTCACGACGGTCACGGCCTGTGTGCTTATGAATTTGTGTATGTTGCATTACAGACATTCAGGCGCAGGAGTGGCTGTGTGGTAAGTAGCTTGCTTACCAACCACATGGTTCCGGGTTCAGTCCCACTGCGTGGCATCTTGTGTGTGTGTGTGTGAGTATGCTTGTGTGTCTGTGTTTGTCCTCCCACCATCGTTTGACAACCGAGGTCCTTAAGTACAGTTTGATCGGTAAACCAAAACACCAGCACCAACACCATCACACTTTCTTTATAAGTCCAATAAGACTTTCCCAGTAGGCAAAGAAGCGACAGGTAATAGACAGAGGAACTCTTCAGCTTTGACTCTGCACACAGGCGGCCATAGGGTAGTAGTCATTTTCCACAATTTTCTGAGTCTTGCAGAACTCTCATTCAACCAAGCGACGATAGAGTCCATCAGATAGGCTTCCCCGCAGTTTCCGCCTTCCTATATTCACTGAATTTTTGGTTACTATAAAAAGTAATTGCCCAACATACCACTTTGCAGCATCGAAATTCCAGACCTCATGGCTTCGAAGCTAACTTTTTAACCACTAAGCCATAAGTGCACTACATGTGTACACAAACACATACATATACATGTATATTAATGGCTACACTAAATATGCAAACATTCACAGGATGGACAGAATGGTAGCAAAAACAAGGCAGACACGTTCCCCGTAAGCATCACTCTCTATGCAGACACAGCTCTCTCTCTCTCTTCTCTCTCTCTCTCAACTCTCACACACACACAACTCTCACACACATGCATGCACACACACACACAGACACACACCTTCACATATGATATATGTAAAATCGATTAATGAATAAACATAAATGGTTGGGTGCGTATGTATATGTACCATATATGATATAAATGTATGTATATGTGTATGTACGTATATATATGTGTGTGTGTCTGTCTGTGTATGTATATGTATATATATATGTATATATATATGTGTGGGTGTATATATGTATATGTATATATATGTGCATATGCATATATATACATATGTATATATACATACATATATATATATACATATGTGCATATATATATATACATATGCACCCATACATACGAATATATTTATAGATACATATGTCAGTGTTTTATATTTTTATTTGGTTTTGAGTGTGTGTGTGCGTGCGTGTGTATTTGTGTGTAAGTGTCCTTCTATATACTTGTGTGTGTGTGTGTGTGTGTTTGGCAATAAATTACCCATACTCCAATAGTTTTATTATAAACACAATGGCTGAATTTATTGACATTCTGAAAAACATTTAAAAACGAAGGCAAGGTCTCTTTCTCGAGATGTTTAATAATTATTTGCTAATGTGCCAGATAACGTCACTATGGACTTCTTACTCGCGTGTATTATAGCAACACCCAACCTTAAACAACCACCGAAACCTCGAACTATCCCATAAAATTACAGAAATCACATGCATCACAACGTCATTCATTATATATTTATATATATATACAACGAGGAGAAGTGGGGTGGCCTTAAGTTGACACGCGTTCTATTAAAGACGAAATTAGCCTAGTCGTTAGAGCGTCGGAAAGAATACCAGGCGGCAGTTGTACTGACTCTCTATGCTCTTAGTTCAGACCTCGCTGTGGTCGACTTTACTTTTCGTTCTTTTGGAGTTGATTGTAAAAACACAAATAAAAAAAAAACAGAAAGAAAAATTGCAATCCTGGATGCTGGATTACTGGATTTGTAAGAGAGCCATGGAAGATGCCGGCTCTTTGCCTTCTAATAACAACGTTTATGACAATATTTAATAATATTTAATAGGCGTAGGAGTGGCTGTGTGGTTAGTAGCTTGCTTACGAACCATATGGCTCCGGGTTCAGTCCCACTGCGTGGCACCTTGGGCACGTGTCTTCTGCTGTAGCCTCGGGCCGACGAAAGCCTTGTGAGTGGATTTGGTAGGCA
>NC_142941.1:58038931-58056431 GCF_046866305.1 Octopus bimaculoides
AGAACTACTGATTCCAAACTACAAATTTTTTCTCTAACGGATGGCGATATTTATGGCACTACTTGGCAAAATTGTTAATTATTAATTTTATTACTAATTGACGATTCCCTGCCCTATATCTGTATATATATATATATATATATATATATATATATATATATATATATAGAGAGAGAGAGAGAGAGAGAGAGAGAGAGAGAGAGAGAGAGAGAGAGAGGGAGAGAGAGAGAGAGAGAGTGTGTGTGTGTGTGAAGGCGCGTAGTTTAGTGGTTATTGCACTCGGCTCACGATCGTAAGGTCGTGAGTTCAATTCCCGGCGATGCGCTGTGTCCTTGAACAAGACACTTTATTTCACGTTGCTCCAGTTCACTCAGCTGGCAAAAGTGAGTAGTACCTGTATTCCAAAGGGCCAGGCTTCTCACGCTGAACTCCTTGGGAACTACGTTAAGGGTACACGAGTCTGTGGAGTGCTCAGCCATTTGCTCGTTAATTTCACGAGCAAGTTGTTCCGTTGATTGTATCAGCTCGGACCCTCGACGGAGTGCTCTTTCATGTGTGTGTGTGTGTGTCTTTGTATTTCTGTTTCACTCACCCAGCGCGTGACAACCAGTGTTGGTTTGTTTACGTCTCGATAACCTAGTAGTTCCGCAAAATATAAAGAGAGACTGATGAAGAAGCACCAAGCTCCAAATATAAGTAACGCGGGGTGGCGATTTGTTCGACTTAAAATCTTGGTGATGGTGCTCCAGCATAGCCGCAGTCTAATGACCGAAACAGGCAAAACACGGAAGATAAAACGATAACAGATGTATCTGGTGAGTGCTGGATGGTGAGCAGAAACAAAATCATGAAGGAACAAACCAGGTTTATCTGTGTTCGTAAATCTTTTACATGGATGGCACAACGGCCTGGCCTACGTGCTACCGAACGGTTCAAGCATGGCTGACCTGCTAAGGGTTAAACAAAAAACGGGGGGGGGGGGATCTACATGTATGTATGTATGTACACATGCTCACACATATGGTGAATTTAGGTGTATATATGCGCGAGTGTGTATGCGTGTATACACGCATACATACACGCACATATATATACTTGTATGTATGTATAGACAAGTATATATAAATATGTTTATATATATATATATATATACATATATATATATATATATATATACACTGTATATACATGCATATATACAAATATGTGTATTTATATATATATATATATATATATGTGTGTGTGTGTGTGTGTGTGTGTGTGTGTGTATGCTCACAGCCTTAGAGCTGAAACATAAACGAATAAAAGAATATACACGCATACAATACATACATTATGCATTTATGTGCGCACTCGCACACACATGCATTGATGGGTCTGTAGTGATAATGGTGATGGTGATGGTGATGCTGAGGATGGTGGTGGTGCAAGGTGGTGGCAGAGGTAGTACTGCAGCTGGTGTTGGTGTTGGTGATGTGACTGGTTCCAATCGCAAAGGCAATGGTATTTCTTAGCGGGGGGAAAAATATCAGTGGTGATGGTAGTATTGGTGGTAGTAGTGGTGGTTGTGGAAGGCGGTGGTATTTGTTTTTTTTTGTTTTTTTTGATAAATTTTCTTTTGTTTTATAATGTCAATGACTGCTTGTCTGGTGGTGACGGGTGGTGGACAGACAAAAGCAACCGAACGGGTGAATAGTGGAGGAGCAGTTGTCGCTGTTAATGGTGGTGATGGTGGTGGTGGTGGTGGTGGTGGTGGTGGTGGCAGCAATGGTGGCGGCGGCGGCAGCGGTGGTAGTGGTGTCGACGGAGGGGGAAGTAGTGGTGGGTTACCATGACGTTGTTACGCAGCCTATGATCACACAGCAGTTGAGTATAATTATTAAACATGTATGTATGTATATATGTATGTATATATGTATGTATGTATATATGTATGTATGTATGTATGTATGTATGTATGTATGTATGTATGTATGTATGTATGTATGTATATATGTATGTATATATGTATGTATGTATGTATGTATGTATATATGTATGTATGTATGTATGTATGTATGTATGTATGTATGTATGTATATATGTATGTATATATGTATGTATATATGTATATATGTATGTATGTATATATGTATGTATGTATATATGTATGTATGTATATATGTATGTATATATGTATGTATGTATGTATGTATGTATGTATGTATATATGTATGTATGTATGTATGTATGTATGTATGTATGTATGTGTGTGTATGTGTGTGTGTGTATGTCTTTATTCAGTTTTATTTCAAGATTTCTTGCCAATAAGAGAAAGAACCGGTTTCTAACCTAGATCCAAGCCTCCTTCATTGGAATTTAAACAACCCCAATAGGGTATTTTTGTATATATGTATGTACAGGGTGTCCCAAAAAGATGTACTCACTCTTTGACTTCCCAGTACTCATGCATTTTGTGCTCAAGTAGATGTTTATTGATATACATACAATCCTAAAAAGTTAAATTAAATTCAGGAAAATAATTTGCTGTAGAAACGATTATTTATTGTCATTTAGAATTATTTAATGTTCTTTATATTAGTAATCATCTGTCAAAGAGTGAGTAGATCTTTTTGGGACCCCTTGTATATGTGCAGATTTATATGTTTTGTCTTATATCTGTATTCTCATGCATATAGTTCCATGTCTAGACATGCGCATATATACTTAAATGATAAACTTCTGGAAAGTTTTACGGAGTTTTCCAGTTCCAGTGATGGACTGGATCTGAAGTCTTCGAATCAGCTTTCTCCTTTCTAGTTTTGAGAAGCCTAATTTCTCAAGATTGGTATTTAAGCAGTGCGTTAGATATCCCACTGCCCCAGTAATTACAGGTATATACCCGAACTTGTAATCTGGATAGAGTAACTGTAGATTTCTTAATAGTTCAGCGTACGTATTTTCTCTTTCGCTAATCTTCAGCTTTATCTTAACAATTGCTGGGCAGCTGATTTCCACAACTGTACACAGTTTCTCTTCTTTGTCCCAAATCATTGTATCAGGTCTATTGTGTTTACATTTTATTGAGGTTTTTCACTGGGACATTCCACAAGTACTTTTATTATGAGTCGCTATGCCTTCCACCATACTGTGGGTTCTTATTTCTTTGTTCTCGGGGTTATCCTTTCGACGGATCGCGTTATACAGTGTCCTAGCTACAACATCATGTCTCATCGGCAGATAATACTGTGATGGATATTTTCGGACAGCTGCTTATGATGTGAGTGATATCTTCGGTGTCTGCATCAGTTGCACACTTTACTGCTTTTCCTGCATCTGTATCTCTTTCGTGCATCAAGTATTTGGTTGATACTCCCTGTTTCTGGATTTCAATCGCATACCCTTCAAAGTGGGAGGTAGCAATCCGGTTGTTGGTCCATCAATGTTACTATCATCTCGAAGCTTTCTACTAACATATCCGTGCTTGGTCTTTTGGTCATATACTATCATCCTTTCATCTGATGATATATTGCAGTAGACTCGTGCGATTTTTTGGGGCATTTGCAGTAGACTCGTGCGATTTTTTGGGGCATTTGCAGTAGACTCGTGCGATTTTTTGGGGCATGTATTTAAGGTTGAATGTTTCTATGTATCTATGTTTGTTATTTCTTTATTGCCCACAAGGGGCTACACACAGAGGGGACAAACAAGGACAGACGAACGGATTAAGTCGATTATATCGACTCCAGTGCGTAACTGGTACTTATTCAATCGACCCCGAAAGGATGAAAGGCAAAGTCGACCTCGACGGAATTTGAACTCAGAACGTAGCGGCAGACGAAATACCGCTAAGCATTTCGCCCGGCGTGCTAACGTTTCTATGTTTGTATGTACATACATGTATGTATGTATGTATGTATGTATGTATGTATGTATGTATGTATGTATGCATGTATGTCCGTATGTACCCATATTTGTGTTTCTGGTTGTCTTCTGCTTCCGGTTGATATCTGATATTGGGTAACTAACGGACTCGTAACTTAGCAGTTCGGCAAAAGTTACTAACAGATTAAGTACCAGGCTTACAAAGTAAGTATTTAGCACGATTTCTCCGACTAAAGCCTTCAAAGCGATATCCCAGCATACCAACATGCTTATCATTTCCAACCACTTACCAATTTCTTTGCTCACTGTACCTACAACAGCAACAGTTATTGGCGCAATGGACACTTTTTTCCATTCGCAAAAACTTTTGGAATCTCGTTCTTTAGAGTTTCATACCTCGTCAGTTTTTTTACATTTTTCGGCAAATCTGCAGCCTCTTGGACAGGTGATCATGCACGATTTTTGATCAGCATAAAATCAAGTTTCCAATGCACGATTCCATAATTACAAACCCACTCACAAGGCTTTGGTCGGCCCGAGGCTGTACTAGAAGACACTTGAAACACACATACATGCATATATATATATATATATATATATTTATATGATGGGTTTCTTTCAGTTTCCGTCTACCAAATCCACTCACAAGGCTTTGGTCAGCCCGAGGCTATAGTAGAAGACACTTGCTCAAGGTGCCACGCAGTGGGACTGAACCCGCAACCATGTAGTTGGTAAGCAAGCTACTTACCACACAGCCACTCCTAATGACACCTAAATCGGGTAATACCCCCAGAATTTATTTTACAGTACCCTACGGGTTCTTTAGGATCGTTACTATGAAAGGCACCACCCTAGAGATTCACTCATTAGCTATCTTTCTGCTGCTGCTGCTGCTACTGCTGCTGCTGTAATGGATACGTTATTCACGTTTTTCTTCCTTTTCATCAACCCTTCAATCAATCAAAAACCTTTGACCTAGGGACGCCATAGTTACATAGCAAGAGAGAGAGAGACACACACACACGCAACCCACACAACCTCTACCCCACCACCTCCTTCTTCCCATCTTCTTTCTTTGTCGTGAAGCCACCTTTCAAGTTTGCTACCCGTCCTTCAGTGTTACCCAACCACCCCTGTTTTCTGGTCTTCCTCTAACTTTTACACACCAGGGTGACACTCGCTCTCGAACCTTACGCCCTCCTCCTCCTGCTTCTTTTTCTTTCTTTTTTTCTTCCTCATCTTCTTCCCATCTTCTTCTCTCCTCCTCCTCCTCCTTCTCTTCCTCTACTACTACTACTACTACTACTATCACCACCACCACCACCACCACCACCACAACCGCTACTACTACTACTACTACTACTACTACTACTACTACTACTACTACTTTTCTTCTTCTTCTTCTTCTTCAAGTCTCGTTGTTGTTATTGTTGTTCTACCGCACAAACCATCTCTACTACTGCTACTACTACTGCTACTACTACTGCTACTACTACTAATTATTCTTCTCTTTTCTTTATTATTTCACTCCTTTGTTTTCCACTACTACTTCTCTCCTTCCTTTTTCTTCTTCTTCTCCTCTCCTCCTTCACCTCCACCTCCTCCCCTTCCTTCCTCCTCCATCGCCTTCCCTTATACCACCCACCAGACCCCCTACACATCTCCCTCCTCCTCCGCCTCTTCCTCCTCCACGTCCTATTTATATCTTCTGTCTTCTGCCGTCTTTCTCTTCGTTGATTCGAATTTGGCGCGCAAATATGTTTTGAAGCATGGCCTACATAAAACAGCCATTACTCTCTTCATAAAAGAACTTATGGGTGTTGTTGTTGTTGTTGCTGCTGCTGCTGCTACTGTTGTTGTGGTTGTTGTTATTCTTCATGGTGAACATGTTGGTCTTGTTATCCGCTGCTGCTACTGTTTCAAAATAGTTTTGCTCGTTTGTGCGTATGTGTGAGTGCATACGTGTAAATGTATGTGCGTATATGCGCTTCTGTGCGCTTCTGTGCGATTGTGTATATGTGCGCTCATGTGTACTACATATATATATATATATATATATATATATATATGCATTATTTTATTCTTTTAATAATTTACTTGTTTCAGTCATTTGACTGCGGCCATGCTGGAGCACCGCCTTCAGTCGAACAAATTGACTCCCAAGACTTATTCTTTGTAAGTCTAGTATTTATTCCATCCGTCACTTTTGCCGAAGTGCTAACTTATCTCTCTCCCCCCTCTCTCTTTCTCTCTCTCTCTCTCTCTCTCTCTCTCTCTCTCTCTATATATATATATATATATATATATATATATATATATATATATATATATGTATACATATAAATTCGGTGTGTTGCGTTCCATTACTTAATGAATGAAAAAAATGTGTGTGTGTGTGTGTGTGTGTGTGTGTGTGTGTGTGTGTATACCAATACATATATATATATACATATATGCATGTATACATATATACATATGTATACACACACATATATATAATCACTCTCTCTCTCTGAATATATATATATATATATATATATATATATATATATATATATATATATATATATAACATTTATGCGTGTATGTATGTATTTATGCGCATAGGTGCATCGGTATACGTGTCTCTGTACGTCTGAGATAAAAAAAAATTAAATAAAACAGAAACTTTCAGAATTTAGAGAAATAAAATTATGTCATACTGAATTCTGTTTAGCACACTAAAATAGGACTTTAGATCACCAAAATCAAACCGCTTATTAACCAGACGTGGAATTATCTCTGATCCTACCAAAGGATATCCAAGCTGTTTCAGCCCATATTTGGAGCGGGGCCCTATTTTTTGAAAAACATTTTTGTTTCTTTTTTCGTTTCTTTTTTTAAATTTACTCCTACCGTCCCCTCTCGCACCCGTCAGCTTCCTACGTAGCCAACCATCACACCCAGATCAAGGGCAGCTGCAGACTTCCCCCAAACAATTAGCTACTATACATGCGATATATTCTTTCACTCTCTGAGCTTCGGCCTTTCTCAATCTCTCCACCACCACTTCTCCTCTCTCTCTCTCACTCAATATATATATATATATATATATAAATGTGTGTGTGCCCGCGCCTGTGTGTACATATGTTTGCGTGTATGTGTATCTATGTGTAGTTGCGTATGTACATATTAAATGTGATGCATATGCATTGGTGTCTGTTTACGTTTAGTGCAATTATATAAATATACATACATACATATACTCTTTTACTTGTTTCAGTCATTTGACTGCGGCCATGCTAGAGCACCGCCTTTAGTCGAGCACAAACACAGACACCCAAACACACACACACACACACACATACATGAATACATCTGTATATATATATATATATATATATATATATATATTCTTGTATTCTTTTACTGGATTCAGTCATTTCACTGTGGCCATGCTGGAGCACCGAACAAATCGACCCCAGGACTTATTCTTTGTAAGACTAGTACTTATTCTATCGGTGCATTTTGACGAACCGCTAGGATACGGGGATGTAAACACACCAACATCGCTTGTCAAGCGATGGTGGGGGTACAAACACAAACAGACACATATACATATATATATATATATATATATATTATTTTAGTTTAGTTTCAGCTCAAATCTGTGGCCATGCTGGGGCACCGTCGTTTTGCTACACTGTTATAATTGAGAACCTCCTCTAATATGTGTCATTTGGTGAATAAGGGAGTTTGATGTTGCTACCCTCATTTGCACCTCGTGCTGTGAGGTAGGTTCAACTGGGACTCTCGACAGGAAGAGGTCCAGTTTTGATTTGAAAACACTTACATTCACTTTGTGTAGGTCCCTCGGGCTCTTTGGGAGAATATTAAAAAGCTGTGGGCCCCTGAAACCCAAGCTGTTGCAGTAACTGGTCCTGAAGTGCGATGGCATTGCTGGGATCTTTGGCACTGTCCAGTGTCGACTCGTTCTGGTATTGGTGTAGCTTTCAATGCGAAAACTTTGGCACAATTCCTTCCAGGATCTTCCAGATGTATATTACTGCATACCTCTCTCGCCTTCGCTCCAGAGAGTAGAGTCTTAGCTGTTTCAGCCTTTCCCAGTAGCTGAGCTGTTGCAACGAGACGATCTTCTTTGAGAGATTTACAATGGCAGCAATTTTGAGGGTAGGTAAGTCGATCCCGGCGTTATTTGAGCTCTGAACATAAAAAGCCGGACGAAAATGCCGCTAAACATTGTCTGTCTAAAGGTTCTGCCAGCTTGTCGGACTTGAGTGTGTGCGTGTGTGTGTGTGTGTGTGTGTGTGTGTGTGTGTGTGTGTGTGTGTGTGTGTGTGTGTGTGTGTGTGTGTGTGTGTGTGTTCATATGTCCATGTGTACGCTGCTTACTTATCTCTCATTGTATATATTCATATATGTGTAAGAGGGCGGCGGTGAGTTGAATAATTGTGCCTGTCAGGCTATCTGCCTCTCACACTCTCTCTCTCCCTCTCTCTATCTGTCTATCTATCTCTCTTTATCTATCTATCTGTCTGTCTCTCTTTACCTATCTATCTATCTATCTATCTATCTATCTATCTATCTATCTATCTATCATTCTCTCTCTCTCTCTCTCTCTCTCTCTCTCTCTCTCTCTCCCTCTCTTTGCCAATCTCTTCTTTTTCGTCTCCCTTGCACTTCTCTCCCTTTTCCTCTCCACACGTCTTTCTCTTGTTTAGCAGGCTTAATCTCGTTCTCCCGGTCCCTCTTTATCTCTCTCCTCCTCTCTTTGTATCGCTCTCCCTCTCTCTCTTTCTCTCTCTCTTTCTCTCCACATACACACACACATTCATCGCCTGTCCATCTGTCTCCCGCCCACCAAGCGCCCTCTAACCTCATCCTTTATCTAACATCACCTCTTCTTCTCCTTCTCTTCCCCTTCCATTCCTCCCCTTCCTCCTCCTCCAACTCGCTGCACCACCACCACCACCACCACCACCACCTTCTCCTTCTGACTTAACCTCCCGCCAATTTCGCGCGTGACTGTTTGTGGCTTTTCTCCTCTTTTTTTCCTTTTTCTGTTCTTTTTTCAATATTTAATTCCTTACCTTTTTTTTTCATGAGAATTTTTTTATTTGCTGGTTTCTTTTTATTTTTCCTTTGTTTTTTGTTTTTTTTTTCAATTTGATTTTTGAATGTTTTGCCCCAAACCAAATTCTTTTTTAAATTTCTTTTATTCTTTCTTTAAAAAAAATCCGTATAGTTTGGCGCTAAGAATTTCAACGGACGATTTCTCTTCCAATAGCTCTGGCTGCTTTTCCAACACCACCACCATCACCACTGGGACAAATATCCTCATCATCGTCATCACCATCACCACTAGGACAAATATCCTCATCATCATCATCATCACCATCACCATCATCATCATCGTCGTCGTCGTCGTTATCATCATCATCATCATCATCATCATCATCATCATCATCATCAACAACAACAACAGCAGCAGCAGCAACGGTAATGTCACATCCACTTATCGAAACCAAAGAGGGTGCCGCTGGGTGGTCGCTTTGTTAGCTAGAAATAGCAACCAAGTTCCGTCAAGATCAGTGCCCTACCTTCTTAGATGTACCTGGACCGGTCGGTTATTACCGTGAAATAAAAACCTAAAATATATATAAAAAAAAAACAAAAGACAGAATAGTTGAATGCTTGAATGCTTTTGATCATAGTCATTGCCGAGCAGGACCGACCTGGGGTTAAAGAAAGCCGACGACAATGACAACATGGATAATAAGAACAACAACCACAATCCCATACGGTAGCACAATGATTACGACAATCACCACCAGTTACATCATATCCATAACAATGCTAACAATAAGAGCACGACCGGGGCCCGACCACTACCGCTGACAACCACAGCCGCCGCCGCCGCCATCACTAACAAAGCCACCGCTACCACCGACAACGACAACAGCACTTACTACCACCACCCGTCGCCACTACCAACCACCACCACCACCACCTCTAGCACCTCCATCACCACCAGCACTACCAGCAGCAACAACAACAATAACAACAATAACTGGAAAAACAACAATGACAACACAACCACAACCACCACCACCACCACCACCGCCATCACCACCACCACTACTACTACTACTACTACTACTACTACTACTACTACTACTACTACTACTACAACTACTACCACCACCACCACCACCATCACCACCATCACCACCATCACCACCACCACCACCACTACTACTACTACTACTACTACTACTACTACTACTACCACCACCACCGCCATCACCACCATCACCACCATCACCGCCACCGCCAACAACAACAGCAACACCACCAACATCACCACCATCACCGCCACCACCAAGAACAACAACACCACCGCCACCACGACCACGACCACCGCCAACAACAACACTGCCCCTACCACCACCACTACCAACATCAACAGCACCACCATAACCACATCTCCAGCTACCACCGCCTCCACCCGCCCACCACCGCCACCCTACCAATTGCCCAATCTACAATTAACATGGAATACAATTAACATGAACATATGCCACAAGCACTACCACCAACGCCACCCCCATCATCTCACCACCGCTACTATCACCAACACATCGGTGACGTCACTACAACCACCACTCCCACCACTACCGTCTCCACCAACACTACCACCACCATCACCACCACCACTACTACCATCATCGTATATATACGACGGGCTTCTTTCAGTTTCCGTCTACCAAATCCACTCACAAGGCTTTGGTCAGCCCGAGGCTAAAGTAGAAGACACCTAGCCAAGGTGCCACGCAGTGGGACTGAACCCGGAACCATGTGGCTGGGAAGCAAGCTCCTTACCATACGCCCATATATAGTTTTCCAAAAATTTAACAGGAACACAACAAACGGAAAATTCACATACAAGACGTAGCTAATTGCTCATCAGTGAACGTCTAAAAGATCATAACAATTTCGCACCTTTCACGATGGTATTGTTCACTCTTTGGCGACGGTAAGCTACTGATATAACACCTAAACATGTATATCATTGACAGTGACTTCGAATTTCTACCTGTTAAACTGTCGTCGGGAGGTGCTGGGGGGTGTAAGGGTGCTGGTGGTGGAGATAGTAGTAGTAGTAGTAGTACGGTGGTAGTTGGGGTGGTAGTGGTGGTTGTAGTTTGTGTTCTAATAATGGTCGGTTTTGTACAGATGTGTTGAGATGACAGCGGTTGTGGTCGTGGTGAGAATGGTGGTGGTAGCAGTGAGACTGGTGGTGTTAATGGTTCGTTCTGGTGTTAGTGTAGGCTGTGGTAGTTGGGTGGCAAGGGAGAATAGCAGTGATGGTATTGATGGCGAACCTGGTGGTTGTGGTGGTGGTGGTGGTGGTGCTGGCGGCGGCGGCAGCAGCAGTAGCGATGGTGGTGGTGGTGGTGGTGCGGTTGTGGTGGTGATGGTGGTCGTGGTGGTATGATGATGATGGTGGTGATGGTGGTTGATGGTGAGGTGGTGGTGGGTTGGTGGTGGGGTTGTGGTGATAGTGGTGATGGTGGGGTTGTGGTGGTGATGCTGGTGGTGGTGGGTTGTGGTAGGGCGGTGCTGGTGCTGGGTGGTGGTAGTGGTGGTGGGGTTGTGGTGGTAGTGGTGGTGGTGGTCGGTGGTGGTGTACCAGTCTATTTAACAGGCATCAAGTAAATGGTAAATGTGAAATGTCATGCCGCCCTTGACATCTTGGAGTTATGGAGCGGCGGTGAAGGCGGCGGCGGCGGCGGCGGTGGTGGTAGTGGTACTGGAAACTGGTAATGATGGTAGTGGTGGTAGTGATGGTGGTGGTGGGAAGTTGCTCTGGTGACGTTATACTATAGTAGTGATGGCGGTGGTGGTGGTGGTGGTGGTGGTGGTGATGGCGGTGGTAGTGGTAGCAATGGTGGTGGAGGTGGTGATGGTGGTGACGTTGGCGGCCTGCGTGGCTGCAATGCTAGTCGTGATATATGGGACGTCTGTAGCAGTGGCGGCAGTGGCATGATAATGGTAGTGATATATGGGACGGCTGTAGTAATGGTTGTGATGGTGATAGTGTCGGTGGTGGTGGTGGTGGTGGCGGTGGTGTGGTGGTGGTATCGTATGTGATGTTGATGGTGGTGCAGACGTAAACAGCAGGAGCTGTGCCGCTGGTGCCGGTAGTTTGCAGTTTTGATGGTTCTGGTGGTGGCAGAGGCGGTACTGGAGGCCTTGCATGCAGGTGGCGCTGATGGTGTTGGAGGTGATGGTGGTGGTGGTGGTGGTGGTGGTGGTGGTGGTATAGATCAAGATGGCAACGGTGAGATGGTGTCAGCGATGGCAGTGATGACGCAAATACCCTCTGTACAGGATGTATGTGTGGGTGATTGTAGGGCTTTTACGTGCAAAGCACCGAGATTTGTTCGATTGATATATATATATATGTGTATGTATGTATGTATGTATGTATACATAGACAAATACACATACCTGCATGTGCGTGTATATGCGAGTGTGTACGCACACACACATATGTATATGTGTATGCATTCTGCATATATATATATATATATATATATATAAAGTAAAAGAGTAGATAGACAGAAAGAAGATAGATAGATAGATAGCAAGAAGAAAAAGCGACAGACATGGAGAGATAGAAAAAGGAGAGAGATTTATAAAGACAAATATACATTTAAATGCGTATTTGCATGTATATAGCTGTATGTCTGTATTCATACATACGTTCATATATGTACATGTGTGTGCGTGCGTGTATGTATGCAACTATGCTCGTATGTGTCTATGTGTGTATACGTATGTATATATATCTATGCATGTACCATGTGCCTATATGTATACACGAGAATGTGTAACTGCGGATGTATGTCTGCATTTGTGTGTCCAATGAAATATCATTGCTTTTTATTTCTTTTCCTCTATTAACAATCGGACGGATTGCTATAATTCATATTCATTCCTTTCTAACTTTGAGCAGTTTAATAACCAGACCAAACTTACTTCCTTCTTCTCATTAAACAATCCAATATTAGTCGCATTTCTTCTCTTATTCTTGTAGACATCATCAGGTCATCAACGTAATCTAGACCATCAAGTATATTATTGTCCGTCCATTGTATTTCGAAAAATCTTCACTATGAAGCTTATATCGTCGCTTAATCGATCAACGATACTAAACGCAGAGGAGACAGCACGCTTCCTTGCAGCACGCCTCCAGACTTGATCTCAGAGAGTTCAAGCAAAGTTCTATTCACCCATGACCTGACACAAAGTTTCTTCATGCATGAAGAATATGGTTATGCTGTTATATAGTTATTAGTTACGTGCAATTTGGACAGTATACAATCATACACGCACATACACATTTGCATGCCTACATACATACATAGTACAAACATAATAAATACATACACACACATACATATGTACATAATACATACATACATACATACATGCACACACACAATTATACATTTGTACATAATACAGACATACACACATACATTCATACACACATACATATGTACATAATACATACATAAATACATACATACACTCACATACATATATATGTTTATATATATACATACATATATATATATATATATATATATATATATATATATATATATATATATATATATATATATATATATATAGATGTGTGTGGATGCGCAATGGCCCAGTGGTTAGAGCAGCAAGCACGCGGTCGTAGGATCGCGGTTTCGATTCCCAGACCGGGCGTTGTGAGTGTTTATTGAGCGAAAACACCTAAGGATCCACGAGGCTCCGGCAGGGGGTGGTGGTGAACCCTGCTGTACTCTTTCACCACAACTTCTTCACGGGGCATATGAAAACAGAAGGACCATCGCATTAAGTGTGTGAATCTGAGAAGGGAATATTTTGAATAAAATCATAATTAACTGATTCTCTTGGTTCATTTACCCAGAGCCAGAAACTTTTCGGCACCTCCACACACATTAAACTACGAATTAAGAGCAGCGCTAATTAAGTAAACATCATCGATCGCTCATACACTATGTATGTGTTTATGTGTTTTGTTTATTCGCCGAATATGCTGTGAGATAGCGTTTAGGGATGCTCCCTAATAACACTGATCGTTAAAACACATGAAAGTCATACACCAGGAAAGATAACTTGCCGGGGATCGAAACCAAGAATGCCAGATGTCGATATTTCTCCATTATTATGGCTTCAGAAGGCGGCGAGCTGGTCGAATCATGCCGACTGATAAGGGTTGGTTTTCCGGTTTTCATGGCGTATATACTCCTTACACACACATATATATATATATATATATATATATATATATATATATATATATAATACAAAGAATATATATACATGTATACACACATATATGTACATACTTACATCTACATGTGTATATACATGCATATCAGGGTACAGGACGTTAGAACAATAAACTACAGACAACGGAACGAACACATAGGAAAACGGAAAGCCACTTGGAATATCCCTTCATCAGCTGTCTCTATTCTATCTAGACGTTTCGAAGACAATATATATATATATAAAAACATGAAGTAGGTGGTAGGAGTTCGCTCCCCTGCTTGTAATATCTCGGATGCAGCTGTGCATCGTTAACCAGCCGGAGGAGATGTCCTCCTGGGATTAAAAACTCACAGTAAAGTCAGTTCGAACGGACAGCCATGTTGAAGTGGGTATGAACATTACTTATCATCATCATCATCATCATCATCGTCGTTTAACGTCCGCTTTCCATGCTAGCATGGGTGGGACGATTTGACTGAGGACTGGCGAAACCAGATGGCTACACCAGGCTCCAATCTGATTTGGCAGAGTTTCTACAACTGGATGCCCTTCCTAACGCCAACCACTCCGAGAGTGTAGTGGGTGCTTTTACGTGCCCCCGGCACGAAGGCCAGTCAGGCGGTACTGGCAACTGCCACGCTCAAAATGGCAGTTTTGTATTTTACGTGCCACCTGCACAGGAGCCAGTTTGGTGGCACTGGCAACGATCTCTCTCGAATGTCTTTACACTTATATATATATATTTATATATATGAAGCTGAAGAGTTTATGTTCTAAGTGATCTGGTTGCTATTTCTAGTAAACAGCATAACCATGTAAAGGCCAACTGGCATTCACTTTGGCGGTGCCAATGACGTCATCAATGCATATTTTTCCTTATTCCTTCAGCTCACTATCGTAATGATGCCGATGATGTTTAATGATGGGGATCATGGTGACAATATTGAGTGGCAGTAATAGTGGTGGTGGCGGTGGCGGTGGTGGTGGTGGCGGTGGCGGTGGGGCGCTGCTAGTGCTGGTGGTTTTGGTGCTGGTGGTAATGGTGGTGTTGCTGTTGGTGGTAGTGGTGGGATGTGTTGGCGGCAATGATGGTGGTGGTTGTGGAAGTGGTGGAGGTGGTGGTGGTAGTGGTGGTGACAGCGATGCTGGTGGTGACGGTGTTGGCTTAAGGCACAGAGTGTTAGTTTATACATAAAACCAGAATTATAAGCGTTGCTCCAGCCGTGTCGGTCACAAAAGGAATTTAAAAAACGACTCTATATGTGTATGTGTGTGTGTGTGTGTGTTCTGTGCGTGTGTGTTTGTGCGTGCGTATGCCTGTGTACATACATGTGTGCATACATACATACACAGATACACACACACACACACACATGCATTGTGTGTATATATGCAGAACATATGAGTGTATGCTAGTAAGCGTCTCTCTATGAATTTAGCTTTATACGCACAACACATCCAAATACATGTATGCTCGTGTGTATATGTATATATATATATATATATATATATATATATATATATATATATATATATGCATGTATACATATATATACGCGTGTATGTATATATATATATATATATATATATATATATACAAGAATAAGGGCAGAGAATCGTCAATTAATAATAGAATTAATAATTAACAATTTTGCCAAGTAGTTCAGTATGAATAAAACCTTTATCGGTAAAATTATTTATCATCATAAATATCGCCATCCGCTTTAGAGAAAAATTTGTAGTTTGGAATCAGTAGTTCTTTGACTGCTATTTCTAAATTTTCAGTATGTTGGAGAAGCAACTCAATTGCTAATCCCTGTATATTTATGATGATAAATATATATATATATATATATATATAGATATATATATGCATGTACATATATATATATATGTATGTATGTATATATATACTTTTATGTATATATATGTTTATATACACATATATATGTGTGCATATGCATGTACATATGTAATTTTTTGGCGGTAATTCTATATATTCGTAACTATAGATACACGTACATATATACATATGTATACATATACACATGCATACACACACACATATACATATACATACATATATATATATATATATATATATATATATATATATATAATCATCCCTGTGTGTATATATATATTTAGATGCTTAGCCCCCACTGCACACACACACACGCATACACACATATAAACACACACACACACACACACACACTTATATATATATATATAGACACACACACATGCACGACTTGATAGCATTGCACAACGTTTGTCCTTTAATTTAGACGCCATATTTGATGAAATTATGTAATTTACGCGTCGAAAAGCAGCATGATGTAACCTCATGGAAATAGCTTGTGGAAAAGGTCAACATGGTTTTATAGCTGAAGGATTTAGTACGCTGAAGAATAGCATGTGTGTGTGTGTGTGTGTGTGTGTGTGTGTGTGTGTGTGTGTGTGTGTGTGTGTGTGTGTGTGATAGTGCTGGAAGTATGATTGAAGGATAGGCAGAGGTAATATAAAAATGTAATTGAATTAGTGACTGTGGGTAGTTATGAAAGTGGGTAGGTTGGTAGGATAGCTTGCATGCGTGTGTCTGTGTATATGTGTGTGTGCATGTGCGTGTGTCTGTGTATATGTGTGTGTGCATGTGCGTGTGTGTTTGGTAGATAGAACTGGAATTGGGGTGAGAGAGAGAGAGGGAGAGAGAGAGAGAGAAAGAGAGAGGGAGAGAGAAGTAGAGGTAATGCAAAAATATAAGTGAGTCAGGGATTGCATGTAGGTAGGTAGGGAAGCACGTTAACTTGTGTGTTTGTGAAGGGGATAAAAATGGAGGTTTGGGGTGAGAGACAGGCAGAGGTGATGTAAAAATGCAAGCGAATTAGGGATTATTGGGGGAGGGGGAAGTAGGTAAACAGGTAGGGTACGATAAGGGGGTAAGGGGTTAAGACGAGCGACAAGCAGAATGGTGGTAAAGTGTGAACGGTTACGGGTGGGGTGTGTGTGTCTATGGGTAGGGTGTAATACTTGGAAAAGAGGTAATAGGGAAGATTGGCTGTATTATGATAAAGTGTGTATGAGAGAGCTTGCCTGTTTTTGCGGTGCAATCGGTGGAAAGGATGGATAGAGAAGAGGTAAAGTGTGAGTAATTGATAGAGTGATGGGGTATCCGTGGGTAGGTCGTGATGGATGAGGTTGGGAATGGGGGTGAGGGAATGTGGTGTGAAGTGTTTGTAGGGTTTGTGGCTATGGAAACGTTTTCCGGGTG
>NC_142941.1:58061431-58096431 GCF_046866305.1 Octopus bimaculoides
CAAAACACGAAACCCGATTGGTTCCCCTCCGGAACCTATCTCCATCACCTCTTCTCCGTTTTACTCTCAAACGTTCACTCAAACATGACTGTCACACACACACACACACACACACACACACACACACACCCTTCTCTTCGTCTTCCTCTTCCACGTATCAATACTCCGGCACACTTATACACCACCACCACCACCATCAGCGACATCAACAACAACGACAACCATATTGCTATTACCACCACCACCACCACCACCAACGCCACTACCACCACCACCACTACCATCAATACCACCAACTCCACCACCACCGCCACTACCACCACCACCACTACCACCACCTCCACTATCACCGCCACTACCACCACCATCACTACCACCAATACCACCACCTCCATCACCACCGCCACTACCACCAATACCACCACCACCACCATAGCCACCACCACTACCATAGCCACCACCACCACCACCACCACCACCACCACCACCATCACCACAACCATCACCACAACCATCACCACCACCACCGCCGCCGCGACTAGCAACACTACTACCACTAACTACTACTACTACTACTACTACCTCCCTCACCATCACAACCAGTAAAAAAAAAACAGAAAGGTCTCTCTCCGCCATCCCATATCAATGCAGAAGCCAGTACACCTTGGTGAGTTCCCGGTGTACCGGATGTGCCACATATTTTTCTCGTTAAAAATTTAATAACATTTATGTATACATATACATGAAACTGGCGCGTGTTCATGTCTGAATGGTAATGGCAATGGTGGTGGTGGTGGTGGTGTGCGTGCGTGTATATAAATGCACGCACACACACACACACACACACACACACACACACACACACACACACACACACAACATGTGCCCTAGCTATCTAGAGACATTTCTATACGTATGTAAATCCTTGCAGATATACAAAAGCAAATCTATCTATCTATCTATCTATCTATCTATCTACCTATCTGTCGATCTGTTTGTCTCTCCATCTCTCTCTTTCTATGCATATAATATATATATATATATACATACATACATACATACATACATACATACATACATACATATGAAACTGATTGATAACATACATACGTATATACTTATACACACACATACACACGCATATATATATATATATATATATATATATGTGCATAGGTAGATACATGTATACGATTATATATGAATATATGTTTTTGTGTATATATATATCAGACTTGGGCCTCGTGCTTATCCGCCCCACAACATAAATCACACTCGCATTTCATAAGCAACAATATTCTGAGCGAAAACTCCGTATCGAATCGGATCATACCTCAACTACCATTGAACTTGCATTTCTTTTTCTACTCTTAGCACAATGCCCGAAATCTTTGGGGAGGGGACCAGTCGATTATTTTGACTCCAGTACGCAACTGGTACTTAATTTATCGACCTCGAAAGGATGAAAGGCAAAGTCAACCTCGGCGGAATTTGATTTGTATGTCCAACGGGTTCATAAATACCTTGTCCGTAGAGATTTGTTGTTGTTGAATAGGAATATTCGTTGGAGTTCACCTAAGACTCGGACTTCATACATTTGACAGATTCCATTCAGTGATTAGAAAAGAATTTAACTCCATTTTCAAATTTTGAGTGATCCTCGTTGTGTCTGATAACCTTTTCAGCCATCTTTTCTCTTTCTCTCTTTCTCTCTCTCACCCTCGCACTCCCTCCATCTCAGTAATTCTCTGTCTCACCCTCTCTCTTTCTCTGTCCCCTCTCTCTTCCTTAATATAGACCAATTAGCCTATTAAGTATGCAAAGTTTGATTCTATCCTTTAAGAAGTACGTCATTAACCACTTGAAGAGAATGAAATTCTTTAGTGACAAGCGTTGCGGTTTTCAGTCTTCGAGATTCTCTGCTCGTACGATACAGCACCACTCACAGAAGCACCACTCACAGCAGCACCACTCACAGAAGAAGCAGCAGCAGCAGCAGCAGCAGCTTTTGTGCTTATCTTTCTGGCCTTCGACATCTCCAAAGAATTTGAGAAGTTATGGTGCTTGTGGGCTGCTTCATAAACAAACCAGTTGTGGTTTATCTGGTAGAATCTTTTCCCACTCACCATCTAATTGTTCCCAACGGAGACAAAAAATCTGAAAGCTGCCGCCAGTGGCAACTCAGATATTCATGAAATATATGAGGAGGATGAACCAGGAGTATCTGTCCTAAAATCTACGATCTTCCTACTCTTTATTAGCGATTTTCCTGACAAAATAGTCAAGTCGTTAAGTTTATGAATTTGTTATGCAAGATTCTTGATGTGAAATCGCGTATTGAAACAGGTATTGTTATATTTCATGATGGCCTTTTATTTATTTATTTATTCTTTTTTGCTAAATAAACGCAGGCACTTCAGATTTATTTCATCATTGTTTTTATTTCATGTCCTTCGTCTGGAAATCTTTCAACACACGTCCTGTGACCTACCGATTCTGCCAGCCCACCGCCTTTTATTCTTCTCTACTCTAGCCGTAAGAAATATTACAAAACATTTTTGCAAGCGCTCTAACAATTCAGCCACCCCCCTCCCACCGCCTTTGTTGGTGTTTAGTATAAAAACCAGGAAGGAGTTAGTTGATTAGATCGGCGACAATAATTGACTGGTACTTTATTTCATCGATTTCGAATGATTGAAAGGTAAAGATTTGAACACGAAATGTTAAAAAAAAAAGCGGAAGAAATAAAGCAAAGCATTTTCACCGCTCCTTTAACGCTTCTGCTAGTTCACCACATTTTAACTAATTTTGGCACAAAGCCAGCATTTTTGAAAGGAAGCGGTTAGCCAATTCCATCGAATCGAAACCAGCACCTGACGGTTTCTTTATTTTATGACTGCGAAACGGTAAAAGGAAATACAATAACTACATCCGTAGACAGAACTTTACTTTGCTTACAGAAACGTTGAATGTGTATTGTATTATACAGACAAGAAGGTAATATTCCGAACGTAGTATAACCGTGAAAACAACAGAAATATTGGATGTTACTACCCTTATAAGACGGGAGTAAAAAAAAAAGGCCCTGTGACTCAATGCTGACAACTTTTTTCGGTTTTATAAGGGTAATAATAATACCCAATCTTTCTGCTATTTTACCGGCTGTACTGCGTACGAAATATTACCTTCTTGTCAATAAAAGGAATTATTGACCTCGGTGGGATTTGAGCTCCGAACGTAAAAGATCAGAAAAAAAGCTGCTTACAAATTTTTTGTCCGACACTATAACAACTTTGCCAGCTCACCTCCTTGTACGATGTTACGCTAATAAACAGGACAATTTATTTCCCAACGTTTGTATAAACCATCAATAGAGATCATAGACTGTAGGATTTAATAGTGAAGGTAAAGAGAACTATGGTGCTGCTCATTTTCTTATCGTCTCTAGACTCACATGATCGTGTTATCGGATTTGGCACAACTCGGAGAATTTTCTTCAAATTATTTGTGAAGTTGTGTCAAAGAAATAACTTTTAGAGTTATGTATTAGGTTTGATAGTTTGGAAAAATTTCCCTGAATTTAAGCATACATACATACATACATACATACATACATACATACATACAAACAATGCATACATACATACATACATACATACATACATGCACACATAAACACGCATATGTAGTATATATGTATGTGTATGTTATATTATATGTATATATGTGTATATATATGTGTATGTGTGTGTATGTGTGTGTGTACCCGTATGTATACTTTTGAATAAATTCTTTGAATAAATGTGTGTGAATGTGTTTGTGTGTATTCATCTTTCAACACAATACAATGTCTGTCTGTATGTGTGTGTATGTATGTATGTATGTATGTATGACTGTGTGCACGTGTGAATTTATATTTTGTGTGTGTGTTTAAGTGTGTCTGCATGTGTGCGCGGTGTGAGTGCTTCTGCGTGCGCATGTGTTTGCAGAAACACGTGTGCACTAAGGTATACACGTATTTAGTCATCTATATATAATGTTTTTTTTCCAACGGCGACGACGACCGCCACCACAACGGAAGAAGAAGAAGAAGAAGAAGAAGAAGAAGAAGAAGAAGAAGAAGAAGAAGAAGAAGACTTCAGCGACATCTACCTGTATTCCTCTTCATCTTGTACTGTTTACTAACCGTTTGATTATTTCTCTACTTCAATGTTTGTTTGATATATTTAATGTTTTTTTTTTCCTGCCGCCATTGATGTTAGATTTTGATGGCTTGTTGCCAAGACCCGATCGTCTTGTTTTCATTTATTCCGAAAAGTAAAAAACGAGAGAGAGAGAGAGAGAGAGAGAAAAGGTCTCGGTTTTTCTTCAAAGAAATTAGTGTTTTCCCCAAGAGTAGTGGCAGATGCTATGCTTCTTCCTGTCGTTTTTCCCTATTTATTTATTCATCCTTCTATCTATCTATCTATCTATCTATCTATCTATCTATCTAGCCATCCATCCATCTATCTATCTATCTATCTATCTATCTATCTATCTATCTATCTATCTATCTATCTATTTCTTTATTTATTTATACATATAGATATGGAATCATGTTACATTGTTTCAAACTATACATAATAAATATATTTCAAACAAACATAAGTGATAAAATAAATGCTTTTTGCGGTTTTACCCTGGCGGTGAAGGCCATACTTTAAATTATTTGTACATCATGATATCTCGTGTCTCTCTCTCTCTCTGTGTGTGTGTGTGTGTGTGTGTGTGTGTGTATGTGTGTGTGTGCAGAGTTTGAACTCAGAACGTAAAGACAGACGAATAATAATAATAATAATAATAATAATAATAATAATAATAATAATAATAATAATAATAATAATAATAATAATAAAAGTACGAATAAAATTAACTTGCTTCCCAACCACATGTTTCCGGGTTCAGTCCCAGTACGTGGGGACTTGGGCAAGTGTCTGCTACGATAGCCACGGGCCGACCAAATCCTTGTGAGTAGATTTGGTAGACGGAAACTGAAAGAAGCACCTCATATATATATATATATGTGTGTGTGTGTGTGTGATTGTGTTTGTCCCCCACCACCGACAGCATACGTACCAGCTTTTAAAAAATATTTAAAAATTACTGAGGTCGGATCATTCGACTAAAGTTCATCAAGGTGGTGCCCCAGCATGGCCGCACGCAAGCGACGAAAACAAATATAAGAATAAAAGAATAGAATATGCATACAATGTGCGTGAGTGTGTGTGTGTCTGTATTTGATATTGTTAATTAACTTGTAGAAAAAAGACACAAGGTTTACTGATGGTGTAACTCTATACATTTAGTAGAGCAAAGAAATTACTGAGTGGTAATTCAAGTTAGGCCTGTAACTGCTCATTCAACTAGACTTGCAGAACCTGAAGCCTCAGAGGCAATATTGTCAACACACACACATATGTACAAATAAATGTACGTCAGATTTGCATAATAGGTACAGGCTTGGGTGTGTGGGTTAAAGCTTGCTTCCCAAACACGTATTTCCTACTTCAGTCCCATTGCATGACACCTTGGGCAAGTATTTTCTACTATGACAAATCCTTGTGTGTAAATTTGGTAGACGGAAATTAAAAAAAAAAGCCAGTATATATATGTTTGTGTGTGTGTGTGTGTGTACATATGTATATATATAGAGATATATACATATATATATATATGCATGTATGTATGTCTATATAAATATATTTATATATATATATATATATATATATATATATATATATATATATATATATATACACACACACAGAAAGAGAGAGAGAAATGTGAGATTGAGAGAGAAGTATAGATATAGATATGTGTGTGTGTGTGTGTGTGTGTGTGTGTGTGCGTGTGCGCGTTTGTCCTCCAACGCCACTTGACAAGCGGTGTCAGTTTGTTTACGTTCCCATAACTCAGCGGTTCGGATTTTTAAAAAAATAAGTACAGGCGATTGAGTTGTTCGACAAGAACCTTTCAAGATGGTGTCCCAACAAAATGGCCGCACTTCAGTGACTGAAACAAGTAAAAAAAATTTACTCCTATACACATGACGTGCACACAAATGCACGCACAAACAAATAATAATAATAACAATAACACTAATAATAATAATAATAATAATAATAATAATAATAATAATAACAATAATAATAATAATAATAATAATAATAATAATAATAATAATAATAATAATAGTTGGTAGGGGATTAAGCAGTTGTGGTCGATGAAAAAATTGGTAGTAGTACCACTAATAGTCGGAACCCTGGGAATAATCAAGCATAAAAACAAGAGCACCCAGGGAGTGCTGAAATAAACTCAACTGCTCTCACAAACGAGAATACTAAAAATGAACTCGACCACTGTCAAAAATTAAGTAAGAAACAGTAAAAATAATCCAGTCGACCCATACTTTGTGAATGAAAATGGATAGACGAAAGCCGCATAGAAGCCCACCGAATGTATTTCACCTTTCACAGGTATAGCTTTGTTAGGCACTGTGTCACGCTGATTCTGCCCGAGAACTGCATATAAGATACGCAAGTCTGTGGAATTCTTAGCCGCTTTTACGTTAATTCAGGAGGAGGTAATTCAATTTATTGAACAACAGAATCCTCGTTGTTGAACGACTGAGATCCGCCAACCATGTTTCGTCACAGATCCCCTATGGTCACGCTGCGGTTCTTATTCACTTCCCATCAGCGTAAGTATGGCTGTGTGGTTAAGAAATTACATAAATTTCTAAAACCAGGTCAGGGCGTCGGGACAAAAATCGCTGAAGCATTCGCTCTCGCACTTTACGGTCTGCGTTCGAATCCCACCGTGGCCTAATTTGCATTTTATTCCCCTGACGTTGAT
Organism: Octopus bimaculoides; assembly: GCF_046866305.1. Taxonomy (NCBI): domain Eukaryota; kingdom Metazoa; phylum Mollusca; class Cephalopoda; order Octopoda; family Octopodidae; genus Octopus; species Octopus bimaculoides. The sequence continues at coordinate 58,068,326 of NC_142941.1, forward strand.
ATATTAAAATGCCAATCAAGTAGTACTGTACCGAAACCTATTTGAGTCAACATATAATGAATGGCAGGCAAGGAAGACAGAAGCCGAGACCCTTGCCCATATATGGGGCTCCCGTCGAGTGACTATTGAGGTGCCACATTCTTTGGAGTACACTGCACTCACACCAGCGTCACCTTTATCTCTTAACACATTTTTATATACACAACACAAAACACACGCATGCATGCATACACCGTTTTCATACGCATAAATATATTCTCTCTCTCTCTCTCTATCTCTCTCTCTCTCTCTCTCTATCTCTCTCTCTCTCTCTCTCTCTCTATCTCTCTCTCTCTCTCTCTCTCACCTTTTCTCTCTATCTATCGTTCTTTCTCTCTCTCTCTCACATTCTTTCTCTGATAAACAGACCACGCCTCTAAGTAAAAGGGATAACGAAGGACAAGAAGACAGATAAACGGTGATGTACTGATTGACACAAAGTATTCTCAATACACACACACACACACACACACACACACACACACACACACACACACACACACATATTTATACATACATACAGGAGTGTGTGAATGTATGTATATATACATTCACACACTCATATATACATGTATATGTGCAGTTTTGTATGTATGTACAAATGTATATATATATATATATATATATATATATATATATATATATATATATATATATATATATATATATATATAGGCGCAGAGGTGGCTGTGTGGTAACAAGCTTGCTTCCCAACCACATGGTTCCGGGTTCAGTCCTACTGCGTGGCATCTTGGGCAAGTGTCTTCTACTATAGCCTCGGGCCGACAAAAGCCTTGTGAGTGGATTTGATAGGCGGAAACTGAAAGAAGCCCGATTTGGGGTCGATTCGTTCGACTAAAGATGGTGCTCCAGCACTGACGCAGTCAAATGACTGAAACAAGTAAAAGAATATATATATATATATATATATATATATATATATATATATATATATATATATATATATATATGTATATATATATATATATACACGTAAGCTCAAACTTGTGCAGCAGTTTGTGACATGCTATCAAATATGGCGGCCTTTTGGCGCTAAAATTAAAGCCGCCCATCAGTATTAATGGCGACGCACTACAGTGTGACAAGGCTGAGGCTCCTTCCCTTCGATAACGACGTCTCTTTAAGGAAGGAATGAAAGACGTGGTAGCGTGGACGAGCACAAGATCGCATATACCATGCTGACATACACACATGCATACATACATACACACACACATCCATCCAACCATCCATCCATCTATCCATACATACATACATACATACATACAAATATGCATACATAAATACATACATCCGTACATACAAAAATATATACAAATATACGCATATTCACGTGCATACAATATATGTATGTATGCATGTATGTATGTATGTATGCATGCATGTATGAATGTATGTATGTATGTATCTATCAGTATTTGTATCATCTATACACCTATATGTGTATACACATAAATATTTGGGTGTATATATATATATATATATATATATATATATATATATATATATATATATATCTTTATATAAATCCACTGAGTGTGTGCGTGTGTATGATTGTGTGTTTGTGTGCGTGTGTGAGCGTGTGTGAGCGTGTGAGCGTGTGTGTGTGTGTGTGTGTGTTTGTGTGTGTGTGTGTGTGCATGCCTGTGTGTGTATGAATATACTCGTGTATATGGCGCATAACGATCCCCTTACTGGTAGTTGTTCAAACAGGTTACCGGCGCTAGTTATTCGAGTACAATCAGTACATTTATATAGAATTTTTGCTTTGTACTTTGACTGCTCTGTTGTCAGGTATATTACACTTAACACGCACGCACGCACACAAACGCATACACACACACACACACACACACACAATCATACACACGCACACGTACATGCAATCATGCACAAATATATGAATACACATCCAGAAACGCATGCATACATGCATATATAACACACATACATTATAATGCATGCATACGCGCACACACACACACACACGCGCGTATGTACACTCACATATGTATACATATATATCCATACGCGTATATATATATGCATATCTGCACACACTACACACACATATACACACACACTCACGCACGCACACACAGACACACGTATACCATGGCATACATACACGCGTAAATACATATCTATATTTCACTTTTTTACTTGTTTCAATCATTGCACTGTTGCCATGCTGGAGCACCACCACGAAGAGTAGCAAAGTCTAGCCGTAGTTCTACCGGTTCCTAGAGACGAACCGCTAAATTACGGGGGTGGGGGTAAACAAACCAACACCGGTTGTCAAGTGGCTGTTGCGCGACAGACGCATGCAAAGATACATGCGCGTAGGCATACATATGTATATATATATATGAGAGGCTTCCACATAGTTTCTGTCAACCAGATTCAGACACAAGGCATTGGTTTGACCAGGACTAGAGCAGAAAACACTTGCCCAAGGTGCCATGTGATTTGATGGTGACTGCCTAAAACGTACATTCGAACGTGTGTGTGTGTATGTGTGTGTGTGTGTGTGTTTGTGTGAATGTGTGTGTGTGTGTGGTAAAAAGCCACTTCGGCGCCTTATATATATATATATATATATATATATATATATATATATATATATATATATATATATATATATATATATATATATATATATATCAATTGATAGAATGGGATAAAAATCCAAAGCTATGAAAGATTTCAGAACATTTTATAATGAAAAGGTCTTAGAGCTGTTTCCGGGATATTTTATATGTCCCTTCATTGGAGACGGAGAAAATGGTTATGCAATAGTTATTCTAGATAAGATATGAAATAGAGAGTGAAGTGGAGGTATGAAAATAGACGTGATATATGTAGGGATATTGCATATATTGTGTGTGTATATATACATACATATATATATATATATATATATATATATATATATATATATATATATATATATATATATATATATATATATACATACATATATATATATATATATATATATATATACATGTATATATTCATACATATATATATATATATATGCAAATGTTATATATATGTATATACACACACATATATATAAGGAAAAGGAAATTGATATATCTATGTGTTTATATAAACATCTATGTGTGTTGGCAGAAATATCTATTTTTAAGGATATCTATATGTGTGTGTGAGAGAGAGAGAGAGAGAGAGAGAGAGAGAGATAGAGAGAGAGATACATATACACTTACATACATACATACACACACACACACACACATATATGTATATACACATACATTCCCACTGACGCTCACACACATAAGTACCTACGTAAATACACACAAGCATACATACATACATACACACATACACACACACACACACACACATCCACACACGTATACACCACGTATGCAAACACACACCATATCAATGTTCATCTTTATTTACCAAGTGTTACCCCGCCTACTACAATCCTTTCTATCGTCATATTGCTGATGTACCCAATGACCTCACTGCACTTAAACTTCTGTTCAGATCTCGTCCTACGAATACTTTATCAGCCTGTTCGCTCGTCTCTATTTAAACCAACAAATTGCTGCAGCATTTTTTTCTTCTGATATAGTATTTACAATGTCATTTTATATATATATATATATGTATTTTTTTACTTTTCACTTTAATTATTGTTATATATATATATATATATATATATATATATATATAGAGAGAGAGAGAGAGAGAGAGATTTGTAGTTATTGTTGCTTTTTTTTGCATAGTGTGTGATTTTCTTATGTGCTTTAGTTCTGTATTTGTCGCTTTATTTTTTTCTTACGTTTTTTTTTATTGTTTATTTGTAGTAGTATACTTGAATGTGTGGGTGGCTGATGTATTTTTCGTTTTCAATATATATATATATATATATATATATATATATATATATACATACACACACATATATATATATGTACACATGTATGTGCATATACATTTATGTATATATATATATATACATACATGCATACATGCATACATAATACATACATACGTATAAAGATAGATATTTAAATACATGCGTACACACACCCATACACACATACCACCGCCACCACCACCTAAAACCACCACTGCCGCCGCCGCCGCCGCCGCCGCCACCACCACTACCACCACCACCTTCGTGCTAACGCTTCTTATTTCTCTATTGTCCACAAGGGGATAAACATAGAGGGGACATATAAGGACAGACAAAGGGATTAAGTCGATTACATCGACCCCAGTGCGTAACTGGTACTTAATTTATCGACCCCAAAAGGATGAAAGGCAAAGTCGACCTCAGCGGAATTTGAACGCAGAACGTAACGGCAGACGAAATACCGCTAAGCATTTCGCCCGGCGTGCTAACGTTTCTGTCAACTCGCTTCCACACGAAATATTAACAATGTACAGTAACCTCTTGAAATGAACATTACGTAATAAACTTTCATTGTAGACATTTTTCTTTTTTAATACAGTGTAACTCGATTGGTTTATGTGAAGTGGGCGAAAACATATGCGCGGCCATTTTTGGTGATCGTCTCTCATTCAGAACCCCTACTACAAAATATGAGTAGGTATGTAAATGGCTCCAACAGGGCCAATGTTTCATCTGTAAAAAACGCAATGCGAAATATCACCTTATAAGTTGGCAATTAGTAGGAATTTACAATAGTTTAAAGTGGCCGAAAACTTTTGAACGGTACTGTATAGATAGATAGATAGATAGATGTATACATACACATGTATGTATGTATGTATGTATGTATGTATGTATGTATGCGTGTGTGTATGTACACACACACACACACACACACACACACACACACACACACACACACACACACATTGAGGAGAGTGTGGTGGATGTGTGGTAAGTAGCTTGCTTACCAGCCACATGGTTCAGAGTTCATTCTCACTGCCTTGCACCTTGGGCAAGTGTCTTCTGCTATAGTTTCGGGCCGCCCATATATATATATATATACTTGCAAAAAAGGACGTGTGCGTTCAACAATGTAATAATACAAAGAATATATATACATGTATACACACATATATGTACATACTTACATCTACATGTGTATATACATGCATATCAGGGTACAGGACGTTAGAACAATAAACTACAGACAACGGAACGAACATATAGGAAAACGGAAAGCCACTTGGAATATCCCTTCATCAGCTGTCTCTATTCTATCTAGACGTTTCGAAGATAAGACAGAACGTACTCTAGAATAGTCTCTTCCTGAGTAGTGGATCAACCCACTACACAGAGGATTCCAAGGTGGCAAACACAAACCAAGACAGGAAGAAATGGACAGTGAAAACAACATTCAAAAGCCGTACGGCCAAACGCAAATCTGAGGTAGAACGCTAGTAGTTCGTCTTGCCTTCACAGCGGCTGGAGTGAAAAGAAAGTTGACCACAGGTCACACGAGAGCAGAGAGGATGGTGGAGGGAGGAAGTGGAACAAGGAGGAAGGGACAGAAGGGTATAGCAGTGAAGTAGAGGCCAGGACAGAGGTATAGATAGAAAGATGGAGGAAGACAGATAAATAGAGAGAAAGATAGATAGATAGATAGACAGATAGATAGAAAGATAGTCACGTCAGAATAATAGTAGACTTACTTGCAAAAAAGGACGTGTGCGTTCAACAATGTAATAATACAAAGAATATATATACATGTATACACACATATATGTACATACTTACATCTACATGTGTATATACATGCATATCAGGGTACAGGACGTTAGAACAATAAACTACAGACAACGGAACGAACATATAGGAAAACGGAAAGCCACTTGGAATATCCCTTCATCAGCTGTCTCTATTCTATCTAGACGTTTCGAAGATAAGACAGAACGTACTCTAGAATAGTCTCTTCCTGAGTAGTGGATCAACCCACTACACAGAGGATTCCAAGGTGGCAAACACAAACCAAGACAGGAAGAAATGGACAGTGAAAACAACATTCAAAAGCCGTACGGCCAAACGCAAATCTGAGGTAGAACGCTAGTAGTTCGTCTTGCCTTCACAGCGGCTGGAGTGAAAAGAAAGTTGACCACAGGTCACACGAGAGCAGAGAGGATGGTGGAGGGAGGAAGTGGAACAAGGAGGAAGGGACAGAAGGGTATAGCAGTGAAGTAGAGGCCAGGACAGAGGTATAGATAGAAAGATGGAGGAAGACAGATAAATAGAGAGAAAGATAGATAGATAGATAGACAGATAGATAGAAAGATAGTCACGTCAGAATAATAGTAGACTTACTTGCAAAAAAGGACGTGTGCGTTCAACAATGTAATAATACAAAGAATATATATACATGTATACACACATATATGTACATACTTACATCTACATGTGTATATACATGCATATCAGGGTACAGTCTGTCTATCTATCTATCTATCTTTCTCTCTATTTATCTGTCTTCCTCCATCTTTCTATCTATACCTCTGTCCTGGCCTCTACTTCACTGCTATACCCTTCTGTCCCTTCCTCCTTGTTCCACTTCCTCCCTCCACCATCCTCTCTGCTCTCGTGTGACCTGTGGTCAACTTTCTTTTCACTCCAGCCGCTGTGAAGGCAAGACGAACTACTAGCGTTCTACCTCAGATTTGCGTTTGGCCGTACGGCTTTTGAATGTTGTTTTCACTGTCCATTTCTTCCTGTCTTGGTTTGTGTTTGCCACCTTGGAATCCTCTGTGTAGTGGGTTGATCCACTACTCAGGAAGAGACTATTCTAGAGTACGTTCTGTCTTATCTTCGAAACGTCTAGATAGAATAGAGACAGCTGATGAAGGGATATTCCAAGTGGCTTTCCGTTTTCCTATATGTTCGTTCCGTTGTCTGTAGTTTATTGTTCTAACGTCCTGTACCCTGATATGCATGTATATACACATGTAGATGTAAGTATGTACATATATGTGTGTATACATGTATATATATTCTTTGTATTATTACATTGTTGAACGCACACGTCCTTTTTTGCAAGTAAGTCTACTATTATTCTGACGTGACTACCTTTCTATCTATCTGTCTATCTATCTATCTATCTTTCTCTCTATTTATCTGTCTTCCTCCATCTTTCTATCTATACCTCTGTCCTGGCCTCTACTTCACTGCTATACCCTTCTGTCCCTTCCTCCTTGTTCCACTTCCTCCCTCCACCATCCTCTCTGCTCTCGTGTGACCTGTGGTCAACTTTCTTTTCACTCCAGCCGCTGTGAAGGCAAGACGAACTACTAGCGTTCTACCTCAGATTTGCGTTTGGCCGTACGGCTTTTGAATGTTGTTTTCACTGTCCATTTCTTCCTGTCTTGGTTTGTGTTTGCCACCTTGGAATCCTCTGTGTAGTGGGTTGATCCACTACTCAGGAAGAGACTATTCTAGAGTACGTTCTGTCTTATCTTCGAAACGTCTAGATAGAATAGAGACAGCTGATGAAGGGATATTCCAAGTGGCTTTCCGTTTTCCTATATGTTCGTTCCGTTGTCTGTAGTTTATTGTTCTAACGTCCTGTACCCTGATATGCATGTATATACACATGTAGAAGTAAGTATGTACATATATGTGTGTATACATGTATATATATTCTTTGTATTATTACATTGTTGAACGCACACGTCCTTTTTTGCAAGTAAGTCTACTATTATTCTGACGTGACTATCTTTCTATCTATCTGTCTATCTATCTATCTATCTTTCTCTCTATTTATCTGTCTTCCTCCATCTTTCTATCTATACCTCTGTCCTGGCCTCTACTTCACTGCTATACCCTTCTGTCCCTTCCTCCTTGTTCCACTTCCTCCCTCCACCATCCTCTCTGCTCTCGTGTGACCTGTGGTCAACTTTCTTTTCACTCCAGCCGCTGTGAAGGCAAGACGAACTACTAGCGTTCTACCTCAGATTTGCGTTTGGCCGTACGGCTTTTGAATGTTGTTTTCACTGTCCATTTCTTCCTGTCTTGGTTTGTGTTTGCCACCTTGGAATCCTCTGTGTAGTGGGTTGATCCACTACTCAGGAAGAGACTATTCTAGAGTACGTTCTGTCTTATCTTCGAAACGTCTAGATAGAATAGAGACAGCTGATGAAGGGATATTCCAAGTGGCTTTCCGTTTTCCTATATGTTCGTTCCGTTGTCTGTAGTTTATTGTTCTAACGTCCTGTACCCTGATATGCATGTATATACACATGTAGATGTAAGTATGTACATATATGTGTGTATACATGTATATATATTCTTTGTATTATTACATTGTTGAACGCACACGTCCTTTTTTGCAAGTAAGTCTACTATTATTCTGACGTGACTATCTTTCTATCTATCTGTCTATCTATCTATCTATCTTTCTCTCTATTTATCTGTCTTCCTCCATCTTTCTATCTATACCTCTGTCCTGGCCTCTACTTCACTGCTATACCCTTCTGTCCCTTCCTCCTTGTTCCACTTCCTCCCTCCACCATCCTCTCTGCTCTCGTGTGACCTGTGGTCAACTTTCTTTTCACTCCAGCCGCTGTGAAGGCAAGACGAACTACTAGCGTTCTACCTCAGATTTGCGTTTGGCCGTACGGCTTTTGAATGTTGTTTTCACTGTCCATTTCTTCCTGTCTTGGTTTGTGTTTGCCACCTTGGAATCCTCTGTGTAGTGGGTTGATCCACTACTCAGGAAGAGACTATTCTAGAGTACGTTCTGTCTTATCTTCGAAACGTCTAGATAGAATAGAGACAGCTGATGAAGGGATATTCCAAGTGGCTTTCCGTTTTCCTATATGTTCGTTCCGTTGTCTGTAGTTTATTGTTCTAACGTCCTGTACCCTGATATGCATGTATATACACATGTAGATGTAAGTATGTACATATATGTGTGTATACATGTATATATATTCTTTGTATTATTATATATATATATATATATATATATATATATAGTTCAAAAAAACAATAACAAAAATACAAAAAGACAACAAAGTGAGGACGTGATATGGATAGTATTATTGGACGCTCAGGAAGGGAAAGATATATATATATATGTATATTGTGTGAGTGTGTGTGTATGTAGTAATGTATGTACACTCACACACACACACACACACACACACACACACACACACACACGTATACCGTTATAATATCTGATTGGCTGATCCACCAATGACGATTAATTCAGATCATCGAAAATTCAAACGGTTTGTTTATCCCAATCTGCTCAGAAAAGGCACAAATATTTTATCTATTCTGTTCGACTAATGTATTTATGTATGTCAACGCACTCAGATGACATGGAGCTACTACAAATATTTCAACACCGATCACATGTGAAATGGAATGTCCACAACAGAGTTCTCGTTATAATAACCAACCATAAATCTATTCTTCATTATCGTCCTCTTTTGTTACTGTTGTTGTTTTTCTTTTGTACCACGTTGTCACTGTTATTAATATTTAACAGTTAATAATAACAATGATAATATTAATGATGATGATGATGATGATGATGATGATGATGATGATGATGATGATGACGATGACGATGTTGATGATGATGATGATGATGATGATGATGATGATGATGATGACGATGACGATGACGATGTTGATGATGATGACAACAACAACAATAATAATACTCAAAATACAAATAATTCAATAACGTATAAAGAAGCAAAATATTATTATTATAATTATTTTGTAATTGTTATTATCATATTATCATTGTTATTATTATTATTATTATTATTGTTATTATTATTATTATTATTATTATTATTATTGTTGTTGTTGCTGTAGTAGTAGTAGTAGTAGTAGTAGTGTCATTGTCATTAGGACGACAACTGGAGAGGGCACTTGCACTTGGCGTCCAAGCTGATCTTGGACTGATGCGGTTCCTCGGCTGGCTCCAGACAGAGGTCTTCCTTTGTCAGGTGGCCATTATTCTCTTCATCAATGTCGTCGTCGTCATCATCATCATCATCATCATCATCATCATCATCATCAACCTTTATTCTATATACCACTAGCATTTATTTTTCTTGCATTTTTCCCCCCCATTCCTTTTTTTTATGTACCCCGCCCCACACGCATTTTGTGCCTGTCTGTGATTGTCTCCTAAATTCTAATAAAAGAAAAAATGTAAAAGAAATTATTATTATCCCTATTATTATTATTATTATTATTATTATTATTATTATTATTATTATTATTATTATTATTATTATTATTATTATTATTCCGCTTGTTGCTCTATTTATTGGGCGTTATAATATCTAAAGTGTTGCCTGGTGCTCACAGCTTTGTACCAGCTGTACGAAGGCGTTAGCAGGAAAATAACTCAAATTTGTTTTAGGAGGTCAATTGAAGGTACAAGCGACGATGATCTGGGGACTGATTCTGGGCATCGGCTAGAACAGTTTGAGGGGTTTCTTCTGGAGGATTTTCAAGTCGGAGACTCTGGACAGTTTCTAAAAGTCTTCGGTCCTCACGTTCTAAGGAGTTCAAATTCCGCCGAGGTAGGACATTGCCATTCATTCTTGTCAGGGTCGATAAAAAAAGTACCAGTTGAGCCCTAGAGTCGACGGAATCGACTAGCCCACTGCTCCACAATTTCAGGCCTTGTGCCTCCGGCTCTTTACAACTTCACACCTAGGTACGCACCTATCTATATCTGTTGGTACGTACCTGTATGTATGTATGTATGTATGTATGCATATATGTATATATGCGTGTGTATATATATATATATATATATATATATATATATATATGTATATATATGCATATATATACATATATACATATATATATATCCACACACATATACATACATACATACATACATGCATACATACATACATAAATACATACATACATAGTCAAACCGCTTCATTTCGGTGGAATTGTTGAGGTATATATTTGATGTTACGGTAAGCTCACGCCTATTAAACGTGATTTGAATGTATTTATCTAATCCGAACTCCATTTCAATATCATTGTTGCAGCTCTGTTCTTTATAATGTTTCGCAGGTCAGCTTCGGGTTATTATTACTGGCAGAGGTTTACAGATCATCCATATAAAACACATGGCTCTAGTTTCTGTTTGTTTTTTTTTTTCTTCTATTTCATACGCATAGCTGTTGTTGTTATAGTTGCGTAAAGTGCTCGGTGGTGCCGTTGCAGTATATAGAGAGAAATGGTGGAGAGTGCGAGTCTCCATGAAAAATTTCCACTTTTGCTGTTGATGGATCATGAAGTTAGTGGCCTTCCATTGGGATTTAGATTTACTACTGTTTTCCAATATCGTGCGTTCTCTTTTATGGAATTCCTTACAATAGAACAGATTTTTATAGATTTCATGGCTTTTCTCTATCCAAATCTGTGGGACACTATCACAGGTTACGTTGACAGCTGTGTGAGATTTTTTTTTTCCCATTCTTCAAATATACATTTATTATCACTTCTTCTTCTTCTTCTTCTTCTTCTTCTTCTTCTTCTTTCTCTCTCTCCCACTTCCTCCTCCTCTCTCCTCTCTCCACGTCATTCTTCTTCTTCTTCTTCTTCTTCTTCTTCTTCTTCTTCTTCTTCTTCTCCTCCTCCTCCTCCTCCTCCTCTCCTCCACTTTCTCCTCCTTCTCTCCTCCACTTCCTCCTCCTCCTTCTTCTTCTTCTTCTTCTTCTTCTTCTTCTTTCTCTCTCCCCCACTCCCTCCTCCTTCACCCTTCCTCCTCTCTCCTCTCTCCACGTCATTCTTCTTCTTCTTCTTCTTCTCCTCCTTCTCCCCCTCCCCTCCTTCTCTCCTCCACTTCCTCCTCTTCCTCCTCCTCCTCCTCCTCCTTCTTCTTCTTCTTCTTCTTCTTCTATCTCAAACGGAACTGAGGAATTTTTACTTATTTCACTTGGAATGTAGTTCCTTGATATTTTGTGGCAGACAAAGCGGCGAGCTGGCAGAAACGTTAGCACGATGGGCGAAATGCTTAGCGGTATTTCGTCTGTCTTTACGTTCTGAGTTCAAATTCCGCCGAGGTCGACTTTGCCTTTCACTGGGGTCAATCTAATCGACTGGCCCTCTGCCCCAAAATCTGAACTCAGAACGTAAAGACAGACGAAATAACATTCAGCCTTTCGCCCGGCGTGCTAACGTTTCTTATTTGTTTACTGCCCACAAGGGGCTACACACAGAGGGGACGAACAAGGGCAGACATACGGATTAAGTCGATTATATCGACCCCAGTGCGGAACTGGTACTTATTTAATCGACCCCGAAAGGATGAAAGGCAAAGTCGACCTCGGCGGAATTTGAACTCAGAACGTAAAGATAGACGAAATACCGCTAAGCATTTCGCTCGGCGTGCTAACGATTCTGCCAGCCGATACATTATGCTGTCACTTGTTTTCAGTCGTGCTTGTTTCTTTGTTCGTTTGTCCACGGACAAGATATCTCAAGAACCGCTGGATGGATTCGAATGAAACTTCCAGGAATGTAACACTTTACAGTATACTAACATATATACATAATTCTATACATAAATCTAAAACAACAGGATTACTAAAGGAAGACCGGAATTTAAGAGAAGAGAAAGCCAAAAGGTCACGTGATATTCATTGAAGGATTTTATTTCAGATATTCTCATTTTAAAAATCATCTCCGGTTAATCGTTTAGAGGACGTCGGTGTTGCGTTGGCAGAGGTTTGCACTCTCTGAATGCTATTGTGCACTGTTTTGAGTTATCTCTCGGCTTTAAGATTTAAATGATGTAATTGTTTGTTTTTCGAATGACATTTTATGGTTGGTGTGAGAGTCTGCATCTGGCTGGTTTGAACATAAAACAGGCAGAATAGTTAAGCTGGATATGGCTGGTATAAAATGCTATAGGGTTGAACCTCTTCTTCCAGATTTTCCCTTCTGCGATAATTTATCGGTTTTACAAAGTGGAATCTTCCAGTTGGTGACAGGATCTAACGATTATCAATATCGAATTTCGCTATAGCACAGTGAAGACTCCCAATCGTCAGTACCATTATAGGTAATCCAATACATTATGGGATATTGTCGAATACGCAAAGAAGCTCCAGCTGTCATATTTTTCCATGTCTGTTAAAATATTATTTCGGTGGTTTTTATATCTTTTCGCAGCACTTTGAAATATTTCCGTCAATACCGGGTATTTGTCACAAAGTTTACCCAAAACATTTATATCAATGATCTCATTGTGTTGTGAATGTTTTTTGTTTGAAAAACAGTTTCTTTGGAGTTGTTTTTTTTTGTGTGTGTGTGTTCATCTATCAAATACGAGCATTTCTTTTCGCCAAATTCCATTCCTATATCAACGGAAAATGTTGTTATTAAATCCAGCTGTTTCTCAGTATTGTAAATATTTCCAGTATAAGCATTTAGATCGCCCACAAAGAAATTATGGGTTACATTAGAGCCTTTTGCCGTTAGCACATATCTGTTGGATTTTTGCGATATAAACGACAGCGGATTTAATGCCAAAATAAACAGAAGCACAGACAGATTGTCTCCTTGGAATATTCCTTTAAAAATATTTATAACATCAGAGACAATCGCTCTGCTTATAGTTACAAGCACGAGGATTAGAGACCAGATGTTTGTGAGTCTTTTAATGGCCGCAACTAGAATTAGCAGGTATTTTTGACATAACCAATGTTTCCTGCAACCATGAATGGGGAATAGAATCAAAGATGTTACTGTAATTATACCATATAGTCGCACTGTTTCAGTGATGTTTTCTTACTTCAGGCGACACAACTTTATTTGTGTTCCGTACAATAACCCCGTCGCTTCCTTGCTTCAGTTTGTCTACTCACCAATGCGTGCCTTTTGGAATTCTCCTTGGCCTTGTCCTGAAGGGATTTGCCGAGACAATTTGTATAAAGTTTATACGTAATGTTTTGACAAATAACAGACCAGAAGCAATCAAAGAATTTCTTAACAAGCTCGTAAGCAAACATTGAGATGCTTATACATATCCGACCCGCAAACACTTTCCCATTTATCTTAAGAAACACGAATTAGTTATTGTTGTTAGTATTATTTTTATCATCGTCGTCGTAAATATATACGAGGTCCACTTTGCCTTCCATCCTTTCGGGGTCGAATTGCGACTTTCCCTCTCTCCCGAAACTGCTGGCCTTGTGCCAAATGGCTTTGCACCATTATTTATAGCTTTATCTGCATCGAGATCCATTGCAAGAAAAAAATTATGACTAGTAGTATATACATAGATTCTTTCTACGTTTTGAATTTCTCATAGATTTATCTGTCCCCATCACCATCAACACCATCCCGATCAGTAACACGCTATTTATCCCTCAGATGCAATAGTTTACCGACCCCTGCAACAAAAATAGGCTTTTCTGCCAAGTCAATGTTTTCATTCTTGGCTATACTATTTATCCGCGATATAATAAGCCCCCCGCCCTCCTACCTCTTCCTCCCATTACACTTTTATATTTATATATGCATTGTAGAACTACATCTCCCATGTAATACTATCCTGCTATTAAATCTCTTCTTCGTCCTTCCCTATTCCGTAGCTTAACTTTTTTTGTACTGCTGTGGCGAAAGTTTCCAACTTGATTGCTTAAGATTTCTGATGATGTTTGTAAAAATATTCCTTTCTTATAAATCATACCTAGCCATGATACATTCCCATTGAAATCCATTTTTTTTTTCTTCAGTATGGATTTTAAACCAAAATAATTTATGATCTTTCAGAGAAGTTTTTTTTACAGATATATTATTTTCCTTAATCCTCTGATATATAGCTTGTGGATTAGAAGCAAACTGGTGATTAATGCTTGTTCGTTGAAGAGGGGTTTTTTTTTTTAATAGTGAAATTTTGTCACTGAACGATTTGAGTTCATGTTTCGGATTTATAAATTTCCTCTCAAGAGTTTGCAATCTCCATACATTAAAAATCTTTTTTTTTTTTCGAAAGATATCGTTCGTGTGTTGTGAACTAATTTATCACCGCACATCTTATTAATGACGTGTATGGACACCGTATTTTGTTATGCAACCAAAATATACTATAAAGCAAATTAAATGTTTTTATAAGTCAATACTGATCAAAGAGCGAAAACTCCTGAAATTTGGCGTATACAACCATTACCCATTTTTTTTATCTCCGATCTCGTCTCGGGTACGAAACGTCGTAACAAAATCAGCGTCGTAACAAAAAAAAAAAAAACTCTGTAGAAATAACCTTAAGAGGCTAACATCTTACAATAATATGTAAATAACTGATTCAGCAGTGTAACTTATTAACATTTTCCGTCCAGCTACATTATCCATACAGGTCGTTTATGTTGTATTATTTCATTACCACACGCGCTTATTTGTTTTTCAGCGTGACAGCCATTGTATAAGAGTTATCATATATTTTCATACACTCTCCAGCCATATTGTAATTGATGTCGCTGGCGAATATCGATATCATTGTCTAGAAAATATTATGTTGTTTAATGATAGCTTGGAGGAAAAGGAAATAAAAACACAACATCCATTTTTAACTGAGTTTAAAATTATTCATAAACTGTACATTTTTCTAGCGACTTCGGTCGGATAATATCATAAGGAGATAGACGAGAACTAAGTGATGGTGATCCAGACAATGTACCCAGTGGCTGGTTTATATTTTGATTGGTCACTTTCATGGCAGCTATTGACTGGCTTTGGGTGTCTTCAGAGAATTTGATTAACATCTCAGGAATTTAATAACATTTGTTAGTTTTATCAGATATTTTTCTAGTAACGCAATATGGTCGTCGTATCATATATACATATATAGGCGCCGGAGTGGTTGTGTGGTAAGTAGCTTGCTTACCAACCATATGGCTCCGGGTTCAGTCTCACTGCGCGACACCTTGGGCAAATGTCTTCTACTATAGCCTCGGGCCGACCAAAGCCTTGTGAGTGGATATGGTAGACGGAAACTGAAAGAAGCCCACCGTGTATATATATATATATATATATAGTAGACTTACTTGCAAAAAAGGACGTGTGCGTTCAATAATGTAATAATACAAAGAATATATATACATGTATACACACATATATGTACATACTTACATCTACATGTGTATATACATGCATATCAGGGTACAGGACGTTAGAACAATAAACTACAGACAACGG
Source organism: Octopus bimaculoides (assembly GCF_046866305.1). Taxonomy (NCBI): domain Eukaryota; kingdom Metazoa; phylum Mollusca; class Cephalopoda; order Octopoda; family Octopodidae; genus Octopus; species Octopus bimaculoides. Next base: position 58,084,569 of record NC_142941.1, read on the forward strand.
AACGAACATATAGGAAAACGGAAAGCCACTTGGAATATCCCTTCATCAGCTGTCTCTATTCTATCTAGACGTTTCGAAGATAAGACAGAACGTACTCTAGAATAGTCTCTTCCTGAGTAGTGGATCAACCCACTACACAGAGGATTCCAAGGTGGCAAACACAAACCAAGACAGGAAGAAATGGACAGTGAAAACAACATTCAAAAGCCGTACGGCCAAACGCAAATCTGAGGTAGAACGCTAGTAGTTCGTCTTGCCTTCACAGCGGCTGGAGTGAAAAGAAAGTTGACCACAGGTCACACGAGAGCAGAGAGGATGGTGGAGGGAGGAAGTGGAACAAGGAGGAAGGGACAGAGGGGTATAGCAGTGAAGTAGAGGCCAGGACAGAGGTTGTGTGTGTGTTTGTCGCCTTAGCATCGCTTGACAACCGATGCTGGTGCGTTTACGTCACCGTAACATAGCAGTTCAGCAAAAGTGACCGATAGTACTAGGCTTACAAAGACTAAGTGCTGGGGTTGATTTACTCGACTAAAGGCTCCAGCATGGCCGCAATCAAATGACTGAAACAAGTAAAAGAATAAAAGAATAAAAATATGTGTGCGTGCACGAGCGCGTCTTTGTGCCTGTCTTTTATTAGCGCTTGACAACCGGTGTTAGTGTGTTTATGTCCCTGTAAACTAGCGATTCGGCAAAAGACGATAAAATGAATACCAGGCTTAAGAAAAAAAGGGGAAAAAATGTATTTTGCTTCCTGTATGGCAATTCTCTTGACGAAACTATCAATAACTATGCAGCTGATTTTAAAAAAGACGAAATTGAAATACGGTACTCGTATAATGCAGTTTGTATATAAAGTTATAATTTTATACATCTATCCAGTATAATATCACAACATCGTATTAATACGCACAGATTCACACACTATCTCATACAGCAGCGCTATAAAATATCTTTCAATGAGTACGTACGGAAACATACTCAATTTGTTTGGTTTTCATTGCCACAAAATATACTTGTAAAATAAAGGTGCGTATTATACGAGGGTGCGTATTATACGAGGGTGCGTCTTATATACCGGCATATACGGTAATTCGGTTTGAATAACGTTAAGATGTTGACAAAGAGGTGTTTCTTTAGCGCCCAACAACACATAAAAAAAAAAGAAAATATTCCGTGTTAGATCGGAATAATTGTGGTAGAAAACGCTTAAAAACACATGTTCAGGGGCCTCCTACGCCTGAACGTCTGTTAGTGACGCCGCTATTTTGATGATTAACATTTGTAAGTATAGACATATAAAAACACACGCACACACATGCACACGTACACACACGCACACATACACACAAACACACACAAATCACGCAATTACGTTTAAATAGATATTAGTACAGTTGTAGGTAAAACATAGGTTACTGTGAGTAGTCATGCATACATATATATATATATATATATATATAATAATACAAAGAATATATATACATGTATACACACATATATGTACATACTTACATCTACATGTGTATATACATGCATATCAGGGTACAGGACGTTAGAACAATAAACTACAGACAACGGAACGAAAACATAGGAAAACGGAAAGCCCCTTGGAATATCCCTTCATCAGCTGTCTCTATTCTATCTAGACGTTTCGAAGACCAAACAGGACGTACTCTAGAATAGTCTCTTCCTGAGTAGTGGATCAACCAACTACACAGAGGATTCCAAGGTGGCAAACACAAACCAAGACAGGAAAAAATGGACAGTGAAAACAACATTCAAAAGCCGTACGGCCAAACGCAAATCTGAGGTAGAACGCTAGTAGTTCGTCTTGCCTTCACAGCGGCTGGAGTGAAAAGAAAGTTGACCACAGGTCACACGAGAGCAGAGAGGATGGTGGAGGGAGGGTGGTGGAGGGAGGATGGTGGAGGGAGATATATATATATATATATATATATATATATATATATATATATATATATATACATATATATATATACATATATATATGTGTGTATATATATATATATATATATATATATACATATACAATTATATATATACATATATATGTATATATATAATATATATATGTGTATATATATATATATATATATATATATATATATATATATATATATATATATATATATATATATATATATATATATATATATATATATATATACATGCATTCATATATAACCGCTGTCAAATGACTGCAACAAGTAAAAGAATACACACACACATATATAAATATTACACATATACATTCACATGTATATATATATGTATATATATGTGTTTATATGTGTATATATATACAAAACATTTTGCATCTATGTGTGTGTATGTATGTGTGTGTATTTGCTCATAACATTTTGTTTTTATTTGTTGCTATGTTACATGAACGCGTATAACCAGTGTGTATGGGAATGAACGGGTGTGTTCATATACGTGAAGTGTGTGCGTGTGTATGCGTGTGCATGCGTGTGTGCGCGCGTATGTATGTGTGTGCATTAATGCCATCTTAACATATGTTAACATTCACGAAAACTTCTTCAAAGAAATCTCCCAGATTCTAGAATTCAAGAAGTCTTCCTCTCTTCCAGAATCTGTCACTGCTCCTCCCCCATCGGCCTCCTCCTACTCCCTCATTGTTTTTGTGTTGTTACTGTTTCCGGTGTTAAAGTAAAACACATTATCATAATATATGTACGTGCAGGAATGGCGGTGTAGTAAGAAGCTTGCTTCCCAACCACATGGTTCAAGGTTCCGTCGTATATATATATATATATATATATATATATATATATATATATATATATATATATATATATATATATATATATATATATATATATATATATATACATATATATACGACGGGCTTCTTTCAGTTTCCGTCTACCAAATCCACTCACAAGGTGGTTAGCGTGCGTAATAAAAGTCAATTGACTATATATTTTCATATATAAAAGTGTCTAGTATTTATACACAAAGAGGCGACCCTTTACAGGACACCTTACTTGCTAGAGAGGGCAGCCAATCCCAAATCAGGAAAAAAAGTAATTTCAAAGAGAATGTAAACAACAATTATTTATAGTTAACCCCAAACTCGAGTTGCTGTACTAATGAACAAATAAATTAATTTGTCATTTGTACTTTATCAGTGGGATCGCCTAAGACAAGGCATAATTCTTTTCTACTTTAGGCTCAAGGCTCAAAATTTTTGGGGAAGGGGCCAGTCAATTAGATCGACCCAAGTACGCAACTGGTACTTAATTTATCGACTCCGAAAAGATGAAAGGCAAAGTCGACCTCGGCGGAATTTGAACTCAAAAATGACGGCAGACGAAATACCGCAAAGCATTTCGCCCGGCGTGCTAACGTTTCCGCCAGCTCGCCGCCTTAAATAGTTTCTACTCTAAGCACATGGCCTGAAATTTAGTGTGAGGGCGCCAGTGGATTAGATCGACCCAAGTACGCAGCTGGTACTTAATTTATCCACCCCGAAAGGATGAAAGGCAAAGTCGACCTCGGTGGAATTTGAACTCAGAACGTAACGGCAAACGAAATACCGCTAAGCATTTTGCCCAGCGTGCTAACGATTCTGCCAGCTCGCTGCCCTAAGACAATGCATAGTTATGTAGCTGATACGCACCGAAATTCCACGTGTGCTGCATGCTTAAACGTTTATGTATTCCAATCAACCGCGCAAGTGGTACGTATTTGCTATATAATTATGCATTGTCATAGGCGATCCCAATGATGAAGTACAGATGACAAATTAATTTATTTGTTCATTAATAAAGCAAATCGAGCATGGGATTAACTGTAAATAATTGTCGTTTTCATCCTCTTTGGAATTCCTTTTTTTTTTTTTCCTGGTTTGGGTTTGGCTGTCCTCTCTAGCGTGTAAGCCATCCTGTAAAGGTCACCTCCTTGTGTATGAATACTATACGCTTTTATATATGAATATATGTATATATGTATGTATGTATGTATGTATGTATATGTATATATATATATATATATATATATATATATATATATATATATATATATATATATATATATATATATATATATACCCTTACTTCACTATACATAATAGTGAACGGAAAGAAGGAAAGCTTAACAGCAAAAAGAAGGCGTTCTTTAATGGGATTTAAGTCCCGGCTCTTTGACTTAGATTCCATTAAAATAAATCTGTACCTATTCATATACACACACGCGCACGCACACGGGTAGTTGTGGGTAGACGCGGTGAGTAGTGTGTTCTTGTTTGCTCGTCGAATTTTAGACAATCAGCTTACGTTATTGTTACGAGTGGGTGAGCAATATAGTTCTCGCTTGTATAACGGGTGGTGTTATTTTACATTTGGTGCTGCTACTGCTGCTGCCGTTACTACCACTGCTGCAGATATTGCTGTTCCTGTTGTACAGTTGCTGCTGCTGATGTTGGTGGTGGTGGTGGTGGTGGTGGTTTGGATTTAGTGATGTTGGTGGTGTTGTAAACGTCTCTTTCTCTAATTTACTTAAGCCTGACGACTTTTTCACTACCTACACACGCGCACACACATACACACACACACACACACACACACACACATGCACATACGCAGAATACGCATTGAACACACGCATTGAACACACGCACATACACACACGTATATGCATATCCATGTGTGTCTGTATGTATGAATTCATGTAAGGATACGTATATATACATATGTGTGTGTGTGTGTATATATACATATACACATATACGTATATGTATATATGTACAAATATATATTTATATGTATATACATATATATATATATATATATATATATATATATATATATATATATATATATATATATAAATATATATATATATACACATACCTATACGTACATATGTATATACACTCTCATGCACATATACATGCATACATACATACATACATATATATATATACATATATATATATATATATATATATATATATATATATACATAATTATATATACATATATGTATTGTATATATATGAATATATCTCTATACATACACATACATATATATATATATATACACTTGCATATATACATATATGTATGTATACATACATATATATCTACATACATGCATAATTACATACATACTCACCTATATATATGCGTATATAGAAATATATACGCATATATATGCATACACACATGCATGCATACATACATACATACACACATACATACATATATACATACATACATACATACATACGTACATACATACATACATACATACATACGTACATACATACACACGGAGAAGCATTATACAGATGCGAAGAAAACTATGAGCAGAAATCTTTCTTTTTTCTTTCTGGAACAACGTGCAGATGAAATCGTAGCAGCTGACCTGACTGCAAAAGATTTTACAGTCTTATCCATGCACACTTACACACATTCCTCTGAAAATATTAACCCCAGTGTAGCAACCACTCACAGGACCGGCCAATGGTCGCTGATGCCGTGGGTAAGATGAACTTTGCAGCCCTTATATATGTAACGTTAAAGAATTTTCTTGAAAATTCCAAATCGAAAATCTACAATTTCATGTTAACCCATTACCTCCCATAATTCTATTAATTGGAATTTTTTATGACACTTTGATTTCTAGCATAAAACAGCCTTAGAAACACGCTGGAATGATCAAAATAACATTTCAAAATAATATTTTAAATAGAAATAAGCGAGATATTGGGTGAAAAATTAGCAAACCTCTTGTGAATATCAGAGAAATATACCTAGTAGATAAAGCAAAAAGGTTAGATATGTGTAAATATTGACAGATAATTACGAAATTTGTAATTTTTAAGTGATCTCATATGAGATCAAGTCTTTAATTACGCTAAGAAGTAGTCAGATGATGAAGGACCTACTGACCAAGTTTAAACAGTTTTCCTTGTTCACAAAGTATTTTATGACTGGAGTGTGACTTGAATTAAACTGTTTTGCTAATCCTTGTGCAGTTTGCTTTGAATTTCCCCAACCACGGTTTTCAGAAGCCCATCATTGACAGAACTTAATCATCCAAATCCAGGGAAGTCTGCGAGATAAAAATTTCTCGAGGAAACTGGCCCAAACTATCGTAAGTATATCCAGTAACTTAAAACTCCATTTTCGTAGACAGAACAAATATTTCTTGCTAGCTCCATTGCTGAAGAGTACCTTTTCAATTCATATAGAATACGGTGTTTAATATGGGTCTGATCGAAACTCATTGTAATATGGTAAAACTGATACGAATTTAACCATTATGGTGTACAATAATCTGCAAGGAAAAAAAAAAAGAGACTGTAAAAGTTAATGCTTATGTTACCATGAGTATTTATAAAAGTAGCCTCAAGGTGATTATGTTTAAAATCCGACTGGACTTTCTCTCCAGCCAAATAAAACATCTGTAATGCATTCCTGAATCTTTTTATTCTCTCCTTTCAAATTTGAACCATTGTCATATCTCTGACCTCTGCAGTAATGTAAGTTTAGCTCTCTCTCTCTCTCTCTCTCTCTCTCTCTCTCTCTCTCTCTCTCTCTCTCTCTCTCTCTCTCTCTCTCTCTCTCTCTCTCCCCTCTCTCTTTGAAAATCAAAGTATATTTTCTGATAATCATCTGCTTGTAGTATCTATAATTGCTTTATAGCCAACAAAATTCTCCTGCATTGAAATGTTTTGAAAGATCTTAATATAAGTGAAAGTTGTTCCATTTAACTTAAATCTGGCTTACAGTCCTAAGGTAAGGCTGAAATATAAAGCTTTTTTTTTTTTTTTTTCCTTTTTTACAGCCCAGTTTTATATATTTTACTGAACAGCATTTCATAACACACAAGCTACTTCATTCTGATTTTTTTGTACAAAGATGAACGTGAAATTGTTTAAACACTGCTTGACTTCGTGTTCGTTCATTTACGGATTCAAATTTTCCACGTATCTCAAGAAACTTTAAAAAAATTTTTTGAAATAAGAAAAAAACAGTATTCGGTGTAACCCTAACCCTAACCCTAACCCTAACCCTAAACATTTTCTGAAAGCCAAATTACTTTCATATAAATACAGAGCGACGATTATTAAACATTCGTAGATATTACACCAATGCTCTCCGTCTCTCTTCCAACACGTGACTGCATCTCTTTATCAACAGTCTTATAATGTCTGCCATTGCAGTAATGTCTCAAACCATTTCTTAAGAATTTCAGATGATCGACTGAATTTTTAAGTGATTACAAATATTCATGAGCATGATTCATTCCAGCTATTAATTCCAGGCTTTTTCTAAAAATGTCTTATTTGAGAAGCTAAAAATTTTGCGACAAAAGCAGCAAATTTTATTGGTGTTATCTGGAAAAATCCAGTCGCTTAAAAAAATGTTCACTACATTATCGCCATGGAGAAAGCAAATGGGTTGTTATACGATGTGGTTCGTTATAGGATGTGGTTCGTTATATGATGTGGTTCGTTATACGATGTGTTTCTTCATACGATGTGGTTCGTTATAAGATATGGTTCGTTATAGGATGTAGTCCGTAATGCTGTGATCAATTTCCACCAATAATAATTCATCCAGCCAGCATACTGCGGCATAGATTCTGGTTTTTTCTCTTGAGGAAGTTTTCAAATTTACTTTTAAGATCTTCGTAGGTCCTTTCTATGGCGTTATTTCTCAAATCCACAGCATCAAAACAAATCCGTTTGAAATGTTTTCATTTATACCCGAAATCATTCTAACCTAGAAGAAAATACTGTGTCTCTAATAGTTTATTCCTTATAAAGTGGGAAATATGCAAAAGCCATCGTCTTCAGCGACATCTCTCACCAGATTTGGGGGAAATCCTCTTAGTCCCTTGTGGAGCACGGGGCCGGTTTCCCAGTTTCCATCGCGTATGTGCTCCCCCTTAGCTGGACGGGACGCCAGTCCATCGCAGCTTTTTACTCAAGAAGCAGGAAGAAAGTGTGAAAGAAAGTTGGGGTGAAAGAGTACAACAGGGGTTGCCACCACCTCCTGCCAGAGCCTCGTGGAGCTTTAAGTGTTTTCGCTCAGTAAACACACACAACCCCCGGTCTGGGAATCGAAACCGTGATCCTCCTACCGCGAGTCCGCTGCGCCAATACGCCTCCACCTCACCAGATTTAGCATTAAAGATTCAGCATAAGACATTGGAGAGAATGGAAAATGGTAAAACGGGCTACCAAATTCTTATATAAAGTGGCTTTGTTTCCCGTTGGAGATGCTGTGGTTGCTACTGCAAAACCTCGCGTGTCTTGAACGTTGCTGGTTTAACCTAGCAATAGCTTGCTGGCATATGATGATGGTATGGAATTTCCTGGGCCTCGTTGTCCGGGTAACGGACAACGAGGCCAATTGGGTTTTTGTGCCAATTGGGTTCACAAAAAGGAAGTGAAGGGACTACATAACAAACCTGAAAAAATAAAGAGGTATTTGGAGTGATGCAAAACATAAGGGCTGGGCTGGAGGGGTATTGTATTAATTAACAAGCTGGCAGGATTGTTAGCACGCCCGATAAAATGCTTGGCAGAGTTTCGTCCGTCTTTACATACTGAGTTCAAATACCGCTGATGTCGGCTTCGCCTGTCATCCTTTCAGGGTCCATAAAATAAGTACCAATTGACCACTGGGGTCGATGTAATCGATTTATCCCCGCCTTAGAATTGCTGGCCTTGTGCCAAAATCTGAAACCAGTATAAAGAAAACAGATGAAATATCGTGACGAGAAAGGCTCAACGGATTGAGCCGAAAGTGGTGAGTTTGACAAAAACAAGGGGTTCAGCAAACGCATAAAGCTTGCTCAGCATGGGAGAAATCTCCGCAAAGGAATCTGTTGAGGACTATGATGTCTAAAATAGAGCTCTCCACGTTCCAGTTTCTCCTCTGAACGGTATAAACTGTGCCTTTATCATCTTCGGTCGGATTTAAACGGTGAGGCTGGAATGACACCAACAGCTGTCGTTGGTGTGGAGGTTACGCATTGGCGGAAAATGTTTTGGCAGCATGTAAGTCATCCTTGGCTAAATATACCTGGGGGTATAATCAGGTCTTGAATATCCTTGTGGGCATTTGTGCACTGAATCAGCAATGGAGTATTATCGATGTGATGAGAGTTAATAGCCAGCTGCACCCGATTGCTTTCCACAGAGAAGGCAAAGAAGTGCAATGCAGAAGAATAATCAAAGGCGAGCAAAATGGTCTTCTTATATACGTGTGTGTGTGTGTGTGTGTGTGTGTGTGTGTACATGAATGAAAGGGAAATACATTCATACACATATATGTACTCGTATATGCATAAGGTAAGTATGTATGTGCATATATATATATATATATATATATATATATATATATATATATATATATATATATATATATATATATATACATATATATATATACATACCCACACACAAACACCCATCCACACACGCATATATATATATATTTATATATATATATACACGTATATGTATGTGTATATATATATATATATATATATATATATATATATATATATATATATACATACCCACACACGCATATATATATATATATATATATATATATATATATATATATATACACGTATATGTACGTGTATATATATATGTACATATATATATATATTTATACATACATATACATGTACCTGTGAGTGTGTGTGCGTGCATATATATAGATATAGATATATATGCATAATGTGCGCACACGCATATACAGACTCACACACGCACACACACACGTGTGTGCGTGTGTGTGTAAAGAGAGTAGAAAAATATGAACTGGACAGTAAGAAATATTATTAATACTTCTACATACTTGCGGCAATTAGTGAGATTAATTAAATAATCGGATGCAGCTGTGCAGCTGTGTTCTTAGTGACCTCTACCACCCCCCCCCCATCCCCCCCATCCCCATCATCCCCACCACCATCACCCCCACCACCATCACCTCCATGACCACCCTGGTGAACCATTCATCACTATCATTACCATCACTGCCACCACCACAACCACCACCTCCACCACCATCACTACCTTCGCCACCATCATCACCTCCATCTTCCCTAACACCACCACTACGATCTAATGAACGGTCGTACGACCTTCTAAAAATAACAGCCAGATCTCTCTCATATTATACCCTACAGTATTTTTTTTTTAAACGAAGGCCACCCCAGATGTGTTCTGAAATACGCTGTACAAAAGAAAAAAAAATTAAAATCGACGGGAGGGTCTCAGTTGGAATGCCTTTGATCATATGCTTGCATGACCGGAAGTCACTGAGCAACAATGTTACTGCTATCAATGTGATTAACTCGCGGGCCAACAAAGGAAACCTCTATGCGTTCGTCCAAACTGCTAGATATAGCAGCTGAAATTTGCCTTATATCACCTCTTCCCGTCTTGGAAATTCATAAACGGGTGACATTAGATAATATAGTTGTGGCACAGGGCCAACAGTTTCGGGAGAAAGAGGAAGACGAAAACGTTCACCCTGTTGCACAACTGGTTTTAAGTTTTAGCACAGGGCCTGCAATTTCGGGAGAAAGGGTAAGACGCATACATCGACTCAGGTGTTCAACTGGTTCTTATTTTATCGACCACAAAAGGAGCGAAAGGTAAATTTGAACTCAGCGGAATTTGAACTCAGAACTTACAGACAGATGAAATGCCGCTAAGCATTTTGCCGACTGTGCTAACGACTTTACCAGCACGCCACCTTAGTGTGACTGATCATTGACATCACAAAGTCACACACTCCTTCTTTACATTTCAATGCGGCTTCAAACCACAACACTCAACAACCCAACCACTAACACATCATGAGACAAAAAACAAAAACAACAACTCATACCACGAATCATTATATAATCGATAAGCCTACGGTTTAAATTATCCCTCTCATCCTCCATCCCTCCCTTTCTTCTTCTTCTTCTTCTTCTTCTTCTTCTTCTTCTTCTTCTTCTTCTTCTTCTTCTTCTTCTTCTTCTTCTTCTTCTCTCTTTCTTTCCACTTCCAGAACACACAACAATTATTTTTATTTTGCGAAGGAGTCCCACAGGGATCCGTTCTCTCACGAATCACCTTTCAACTTATATCCACGACGAACGTCCAACACCTCCGCAAAATAAAAGTCATCTAACGCAGATGACATTACTCTTGCAGACTTCCACCATTCCCCAGACACTGTTGCACAACAATTGCAAACCGATTGAAATCTATTAAAAAATTCTGTCGCCTCGATGGCAGATTTAAAACATAATCATTGAAATTCAGTCTTCCAGCCACATAGAATTCCTCAAATACAAAGAAACAGGAAAATTGCTTCTGATTTAGACAGAAGGCCAGTAATTGTGAAGGGGAGGGGTGTAAGTGGATTATGCTAACCCTCAATATTTGGTGCTTTATTTTATCGACACCGAAGGGATAAAAAGCAAAGTTGACCTCAACAAGATTTGAACTCAGAACGTAAAGAGCCGGAAGGACTATGGCAAAACGTCTTCGCCGATCTGTTATCTATTCTGTCGTAAGAGGAAAAAAGCAGGATGGTCATGGCTGGGGTGCCTTTTCGCAAAGGTTTGCGCGATTACAGCTAATAGACAACAGGAACAATGCCACGAGCCACAATTAATTAACACCACCGCAACTATCGCCAATACCACAGCAATCCACTAACACATCCACCACCATATCACCACCATCGCCACCACCATTCCTACCATCACATTACCATCATCACCTTCACCACCGCCATATTGGCTACCGAGTAACTCGCACGCCATCACCAACAGTTTGACCTCCGTT
>NC_142941.1:58101431-58118931 GCF_046866305.1 Octopus bimaculoides
ACCGGTTTGCTCTCTGTTAGGTATTCAAAATAGGTTATTCAACAGTTAATATATAAATCCAATAATATTCTCATAAGATAAGAATTTAGAGATATATTCCGTTGGATAATTCTGAATATATCAGATTAACCATATAGGTTTCCTGGAGTATGTAATATCAACAATATGCTATGCCATTTCGTAATCATCATCATTGTTATTATTATTATTATTATTGCTGATATATATTTATTATATTATATATATATATATATATATATATATATATATATATATATATATATATATATATATAATATATATATATATATATATATATATATATATGTATGTATATGTATATATGTATATGCATGTATATATATGTATATATATATATATATGCATATGTGTTTATGTATGTATGTATATATATATGATATATATATATATATATATATATATATATATATATATATATATATATATATATATATATATATATATATACATATATATATATATATATATATATATGTGTGTGTGTGTGTGTGTGTGTGTGTGTGTGTGTGTGTATTGAATAACTACATTATAACGATTGCACCGAATTTAGAAAACAAGATTAAGTAATTACTATTATGACGTATTATAAACCACGCTAGAAATTTATGATTTATTTAAACCGTGAGAATTATATTTAATTATTTCCATTATATTGTTTATTAAATTCTTTTCACCGCCTACACAAGACGTTGTCACACTCATTTTATTACCTATGAGGTAGTTGGGACGTTTAGAGCGTGTGAAAAATACCTTGTGGTATTTGTCTTTTTTTTTTTGCATACCGAGATGAAATCCCACCGTGGTTAACCTTGTCTTTCATCCTTTCGAGATAGATAAAAAAATTAAGTGATGTTCTTGGGTGCATGCTATTGAGTATACCCGTGTCTTCAAAATTGTTAGCCTTGTGTTTGGGAAACCATTGTTTTATTAAAAAAAAAAAAAACTATATATTCAAACGTTTATTACAGACGCAGGCGTGACTGTGTGGTAAGAAGCTAGTTTCCCAACCACGTGGCGCCGGGTTCAGTCCCATTGCGTGGAATCTTAGGCAAGTGTGTTCTATCATATAGCCCCGGGTCGACCGAAGCCTTGTGAATGGATTTGGTTGACGGAAACTGAAAGAAGGCTGTCGTATATAATACATGAGTGTGCATGTGTGTGTGTGTGTGTGTGTGTGTAAATGTATTTGTGTTAACAAATCCCATTACTATGGTCTTTTTAATAAATTATATTCTCATCATATGTTTGTGTGTATATACATACGTACATACATACATACAGATATATATATATATATATATACACACACACATAAAGTAAAGAAAAAATAAAGACAAGGTGAAGTACACAAACACACAAGGTCTCTCTCTCTCACACACGCACACATATTCTGACATCCCTTTACTGGGTCCTATTCACTAAATCCTCTCAATTGGATACTTAGGGCAATTATCTCATTCACAAATCCTTTCTTTGTCCCCTAACCCTTACCTTTAAGAATATTCTGTTTTTCTATCTTTGTTTATTCCTCGTTTATGTTTTCTGACTCTTTTTTTTTTCTCTTTTTTGCTTTTCGCTTTTTTTGCTTTTGTTCGAGTGGTGATTATTTTATTGTTGTTGCTATAGCGACGACGAGAACAACAACAACAATAACAACAACAACAGCAATAGTTTCTGCTATAGGCACAAGGCCTGAAATTTTGGGGGGATGGACTGGTACTTATTCCATCGGCCCCGAAAGGGTGAAAGGCAAAATCGACTTCGACGGAATTTGAACTCAGAACGAAATGCCACTAACGAAGACTAACGAAATGCCACTAAACATTTCGCCCGGTGTGCTAACGATTCTGCCAGCTCGCCGCCTCCATGATAATAATGACGATGATGACCACGATGATGATGATGAAGATGAGGATGATGATGATGATGATGATGATGATGATGATGATGATGACGACGACGATGACGACGACGACGACAATGATGATGATGGTGATGGTGGTGGTGATGATGATGGTGATGGTGGTGGTGGTGGTGGTGGTGATGATGATGATGAAGATGGTGATGATGATGAGGATATCGCCCGAATCCTCTGCTAAGTTCTCGAAATCTGAATGAAACGTGTTACTTTTATCCCTTGATGGCAAGCAGCTGACAGTTTGTGACCTCTTCCAGCGAATGAACAGTGTCAAACAACAACAACAACAACAACAAAAAGAAATAATAATGCTTTCCTTTATTAGCCGCAGGAAAATAGATGGAGTGGCGGGGGGGGGGTGACATCGCAAGGACTGTCAACAATTTGTGTGGGTGTTTACATAAAAGACGAAGAGAAAGAAATGGGGAAAGAAAACGATGTGATGCGACAAAAGTATACGTACATAGTATACAGAATATGTGGTAATATGAACGCTGAGGTCCTCTTGGTACAGGGGAAACTCTAGCTAGGGTTAACTAAGGAACTCCATAGACCCAGGATTACCTTGACCACCAAAGGCACGATCCCTCTCTCATAATTTTGAATCTACAAACACGTATTTAGAGAAACGCTATTCACTCTGTTCATTTTTGTTACAGACGCTCGTCTTCGCAAAGTATCTAGGAGGTAGTACTTTCCTCCCCACCCTCACTTTCCTTTCTAAGTAGGACTTAAAGTGGATGAGAGCTTGAGCGAAGAAGAAGGTGTCTTTCCTCAAACCATTCCGCTTCTTAAAAGCTTCACCAGAGCTTTGTAGAATGTCCATATACTAGATTAAATAGCTTCTAGCGCCAAAGAGAAGAACCGGTCGTTCAGATGTGATTCTAGCTATATTAAAGATGTTCTTTTGCCAAGAGAGGACCTACGTAGTAATGAAGCTCAGAAATGTAATCAATGGTGAGTGTTTCGACTGTATACTCTTCGTGTATATGGTGAGGTTACTATGAGGATTGCTTTTTATTCTTGATATGAGTATTGCTGATTCTTTCTTGCTGTTGAAGTAGAAATAATTGGCATATTTCTATCGATAGATACTTTCAAGATCTTTGTTCGTGGAATCGGTGTGTGTGTGCCAAAGCTGGAAGCTGGAAGCCCTCTCTCCTCACTTTTTACTTGATAAATTCGTCAAGCAAGGAGGTACTGGCGTTTGTCACGTACTTCGCCAACTCCTCATTACACATAATTCAAGCCGCTCCTTTTGCTCCATAACGTTGGACAATGATAGTATGTTGTTACTGATGTTATTATTGTCGTTGCAATTCACACAGTTTCTGTTTTCATTCACATTAATATTTTCTCACTAATATTTGTTTTGGCATGTCTTTCTTGTATTTCGTACAACACAATTTAATTTTATTATTCTTTAAATTTGACCACGTTTTCCATGAGTATTTTGGTCACACGCGTGTCGCGTGAATTTGTAAAACACTCTCCGTTGAATAAATCGAGGCTGGTTAACGCTGCAATTACGTTCTTTCTTGTTTAAGAGAAGTGAACAAAGATTCCAAAACCAAATAACTGACTTTTCTAAAGACGTAAAGATTCTTGAAAAAAAAAATGTAACGCAACAGACAACTAAGATGTCATAAAACTTCACATATGCTATTACAGTTTTCCTTTGTACAATTCCTAGCAGCATGTTCGATTTTCATCTGCAATAATTTGTGAGCGTCTTTGTGCATGAGATTTGTACCAAAAGAAACGGAAATTCTGAACTGCGCACTAACCAACCGGCACGGTTTATTTGCGACTGCAGTGCTTTGACCTGTGTGGCGAGTGACTTTGATCTGCAGTCGATATGATCGCCACATCACGTGATATCAATCGGTCATCGATCAACACGTAACAGAGTGGACGTATGTTTAGTACATTTGGCAATTTGACCAGATCGACCCAATCACCGAGTACACGTTGCTGCTGCTGCTGTTTTTTCTGTGAAGTGGTTGCTTGCAGTGGTTGAATTGCCGCTGGTGCTGGTGACGAAAACGGCCTTGGCAGAGCTGGTAGTGGTGGTGGGGTGTTGTTGTTGTTGTTGGTGGTGGTGATGGTGATGGTGATGGTGATGGTGGTGGTGGTGGTGGTGGTGGTGGTGGTACGTTACTGCTACCATCTTGCGAAGTCAACTGAGACAACCATCAATCTTCTGGCCGTGGCGCCAGTATATTTCGTAATAGCAATGTTAGCGTTATCATCTTAGCCGCCACATTCGTTCACATCGCTGCTATTGATGTCGCAGTCGAAAATGATATTGATGTTGCTGCTAAAGCTGGCATTAATGGCGCTGCAGTTGCTGGTCGTGGCTCTGTAATCGCAACCACCGTGAACTTTTGTAAATTTGTGCCAGACATCCGCATACTTTATTCGTCTTTGTCGTTCCGTAACTAAGAGGTTCTTCTTCCATAACGAAGAGGTTCTCCTTCCGTAACTGTTTACTCTTTCTTTCTGACCCTTCCTCTGTTCTTTGTTCTTTTCTCGCTAGCAAACAACTTCAGTGCCTCGACTTAGCTTTTGTTCCATTGTAAGAACAAAGTTTTGACAAAATTCACTTATAATAGAGGTCACAACTAAGAAAAGGTTGCCCGTGACTGATACAAGCTTTTATGAGGCCACTACAAACTTCTCGACTACGTGAGGGAGGCAACAGGTTTATTAACGTCATTGAAGTTTAAATGAGAAGACAAAATCCTGAATACTATAGTGACGGCAGGAAAAAGCGAAAAGGAAACCAGAGAAGAAAGAGAGAGAGAGAGAGAGAATACTGAATGGTTTCTTGACCATCTTGGCCGTTCTTTCAATACATACCACTGGCCACTCTGAGTTATCTCTGGATGGTGTTAACCAGTCGTGCTGTTTCTCTGAAGCCCCAAAATTTGGCGCTCTGCACCTTATAAAACAAACCTTTATTGTTTCCGTCTGTTTCTTTGAGTCTACTCCTGTTGTTATTATCGTTGTTGTTGTTGGTGGAGGTGGTGGTAGTGGTAGTGGTAGAGGTGGTTTTTATTATTGTTGTTATTGTTGCTGTTGTTTCAAACCATCTGCAATAATAATAGCCAAAAAAACAAAAATAAAAAGCAAAATATATTTTATTGAATGAAAGTCAAGACATCATCTCGGTTACCATGCAGGTGCAATGCTAGGTGAACGTATCGGGTCTGGAGCGGTGGAGGCCGTTTGTGTCTGCAGCCATGCCTGACTGACTGCGCCAACGCATGCGGTTGTGTCGACGTTTAGAGATGTGGATGTATATAGGCACGCATGTATTTTCTTCTATGCATGAGAGTGTGTGCATATGTGGGTGTGTGAAGAGAACGTAACATGTATTTAAGATACACGCATGTATACATTTATGTGTATATATATATATATACATATATATATATATATATATATATATATATATATATATATATATATATATATATATATATATATATATATATATGGGAGAATGTACGAAAAAACAACAACAGACGAGGACAGGTGGTGTAAATAACAAAAGGATGTATTAGTATGACGCTCGGGAATACAGAAAGTCTTTGACGTTTCGAGCTACGCTCTTCAACAGAAAGAATATATATATATATATATATATATAATAAAAATAATAATAATAATAATAATAATACAAAGAATATATATACATGTATACACACATATATATACATACTCACATCTACATGTGTATATATATGCATATCAGGGTACAGGACGTTAGAACAATGAACTACAGACAACGGAACGAACACATAGGAAAACGGAAAGTCACTTGGAATATTCCTTCATCAGCTGCCTCTACTCTAACCTGACGTTTCGATATATATATATATATATATATATATATATATATATATATATATATATATATATATATATATATATATATATATACATATACATATATATATATATATATATATATATATGTATATATTTATATATATATATATAATGCTTGCGTATATGTCGGTATGTGTCCGTATGTCTCAATGGGTTTGTGTACGTGTAGATTTTTATAGGGGTGATGCGCGCATCTGTGGGTTCGTGCTGAGGTAAAGGAAAGGGGTGTTGAGATAAACTTAAGTATGAAAGAAAGAAATTGTGGCGCACACGTGACCATCTGTCGTGTGACTCTTTGTCCTGGTGTCTGCTTGTACGTCTGCTTAGAACGTTAAACGCACGCGCAAAGCATACTTACACAAACACACACACACACATACTCGCGCACACACACACACACACGCTCACACACACACACACACTCACACACACACACACTCACACACACACATACACACACAGCAGCCACAACAATGACAGTAGTAGTAGTAGTAGTAGTAGTAGTGGTGGTGGTGGTGGTTTTGGTGGTAGTGGTGGTGATGGTGGTGGTGGTGGTGTTGGGTGGTTTTATGAAGTTACTACAAACTTAACAGAATAAAGGAGGTTAGTAGTAGTAGTAGTAGTAGTAGTAGTAGTAGTAGTAGTAGTAGTAGTAGTAGCAGCAGTAGTAGTAGTAGTAGTAGTAGTAGTAGTAGTAGTAGTAGTAGTAGTTTTTATGAACCCCACTACAAACGTCTCGACGACGTAAAGAAGGCAACAAGTTTATTTACGCCATTGAAGTTAAAATGAGAAGACAATACTTCTAATAATATAGTTACGGCAGACAGAAAACACACACACAAACACACACACTCTGACACATACACACACATGCATCCCGGGCGGTGTGCTGGCAGAAACGTTAGCACGCCGGGCGAAATGCTTAGCGGTATTTCGTCTGCCGTTACGTTCTGAGTTCAAATTCCGCCGAAGTCGACTTTGCCTTTCATCCTTTCGGGGTCGATTAAATAAGTACCAGTTACGCACTGGGGTCGATGTAATCGACTTAATCCGTTTGTCTGTCCTTGTTTGTCCCCTCTGTGTGTAGCCCCTTGCGGGTAGTAAAGAAATAACACACACATGCACCTATTTTCTTCTTTTCGTACTTCGTGACCATTTTAAAGTACATCCATTTGGCAAATCAAAGCGACATGTCCTAAATATTTCACACCAGACAACTGATAGCGCGCTGTTCTCTTAATTCGGACGGATCGCATCAAATTTTTGGGTGTTTTCCTTCCTGCTGTTTAATTGGTTACAAAGAGGTGTTGTCTCCGACTTCTCTTACGTCACTCAATAATATTGAGCAAGGCGTACTTGCCTAATGACTCCTGACTGCGCAGTGGACGCCACTTCCACCACCAACACCACCACCACCATCATCACCATTACCACCACCACCAACATCATCACTACTACTACCATCAGCACCACCAATACTACTACTACTACTACTACTACTACTACTACTACTACTACTACTACTACTACTACTACTACTCTCCATATCTTAGTTTCATGTTCAGTTTAATAATGAATCAATACTGCCAGCGTGTGCGGGTGCTTTTGTGTATACATGATGCATGTATATGTATTTGTGTGTATGTATACATACATATACTTGCTCGCGCGCACACACACACACACACACACACACACACACACACACACACACTCATACACACACATACACACACACACACACACAGATATTTTGGCTGAGCCAGAGTTATAAGCCACAGAATCAATCTAAGTAGGCGGCGAATTGGCAAAGTCTTTAGAAGACGTTGCCTTCTTCTAAGTTCAAGTATATCGATATATACATATATATATGTGTGTATATATATGTAGATATATATGTATATATATATATATATACATATATATATATATATATATATATATATATATACTCGTCGAAACGCCGGTGTTAAAACGTGGGTAGCTGAAGAAGTAGAATGTTCTCTATGTGGCTCGTGTGTTCTCGTCTACGTTTGTGTGCAATGTCCTGTACCCAGATATGCACCTATACATACAGGTGGATGTCGGTATGCACATACCTGTACGTATATATGCATATACTCATTTACTTTTGTTTTTATATATATATATATATATATATATACATATATATATATATATGATTTTTTTCTACTGAGAACATTCTTTTTCGTGGTTGGATGATTCGGCATCTATTTCTAGCATTCAGGAATCCATATTTGCTGGTCATTCCTCTTATTCTTGTATGTAATATAATTTTAATCTTCGGATTTTTAATATGCTAGACCACTGGTTTTAATTGATCAATATCAATTTCTACCCTCATTAATATATATATATATATATATATATATATATATATATATATGCATATATATGCATATATATGCACATATGTGCGTATATAAATACACACTCACACACACACACACACATATATATATATATATATACGTATATATATATATGTATATCCATATATATGTACATAAATACTTTATATGCCTCTGTGTGTGTGTGTGCGTGTGTGTGTGTGTGTGTGTGTGTGTGTGTGTTTATATATCGAAAGAGTATGAAAGGAGACTGCAAACTGACATAGAAAGAGAGTGACGGGAGGAGGCGGTGTAAAATTACGCACATGCACTCACACACACGCGCACACACATACATACACATACACACACACACACATACGTACATACATACATACATGCATGCATATTCACACGCAAATACAAATGTACGTATAATTACGCGCGCCGCCTCTCAACACACGAAGCGAAAACTAGAATTAGGACACAAATGAAATTTGGTGTATCTTGGAGAGTGCAGTTATGGTAGAGGTGTTGGTGGTGTTGGTGGGGGCGCTGGCAGTGAGAGCAAACCTTAATAATCCCACTTCCTGTCATTCCTAATATCCTCTAATCCTCTTTATTCAGCAGCAAGAATTAGGGTACTCATCTGTCCCCTTTCACTAACCTAATTAACCTGAAATTACAACCGTTTAATTATAAACCTACATCCACCCACCAACACCGCCTCGACACACACAAAACTTACTTGATACATACATACATATATATATATATATATATATATATATATATATATATATATATATATATATATATATATATATATATATATATATATATATATATGTATATATATATATATATATATATATATATATCACCTAATTATAGTTAATTTGCAGCTTACTGTCGTAAAAATAGTGAAAGTAAAGTGTCCTAAAAAATGAAAGTAAATTGCGATAGGACTAAGAAACGTGAAAGTAACATCACATGATTTCATGCTAACATTGTATGACACTTTCTTACCCTCATACACATTAGTTGAATTATAATTAGCAGAGGGAAAGGTGCACTCGACTGCTCTCAAAAATTAAGAAGAAAAAACAGGAAAAATAATCCAGAATTCTTGTCTGGTACCGGATCGATCTCCAAATCTAATCAGTTCATGCCAGTCACGAGGCCAAACATCCCTGAAAGTTTCATTCTAATCCATCCAACGATTCTTGCGATATGTTGTCCACGGACAAACAAACACGATTGAAAAAATACCCCAGCCTTCGCTAAGGCGAAGAAAATAATAATAATAATAATAATAATAATAATAATAATAATAATAATAATAATAATAATAATAATAATCCCTAACCCTAACCCTAACCCTGTCTTGGTAGAAAAGATGGGTTACAGCAAATATTCTGCTCAATACCACAGATTTACTTGTCAGTTGTTTGACCTTAACCAGTTGAGCATGTAACTTGGTGGCTGACGATATGTGCATCTCTAATCACGAGCAGAAGTAGTGGGGGAGCATCATAGCCATGTGTTGAGAGGAATTCTTTGGGGTTTGAGTAGTTCACCTTTGGAAACATTCGTGTTTTGCTCAATATCCTTAAACAAACCTTATTCATGGACCTTTTGAGCGGGATGGGCTACTCGACCTGAAGAAAATACTAACTACGCCCCACCTGCGAGGTCATGCGCTGTTAATCTTGATATGAGATTACTATGTCATGCACATATGGTTGTGATGCATGTGCCTGATGTACCCTTATCAGACGGGTAGTCATGATGGGTATACTGGGTTTCGTATATTTTACCCCAGTGTCATTTTGATGGTATGCACTGCTCTCTCACTCAATAATAATAATAATAATGATAATAATGATGATGATGATGATGATGATGATGATAATAATTCCAAATTTTGGCACAGGGCCGGCAGTTTTTGATGAGAGGGGGAAGTCGATTACATCGACCCTAGTGTTCTACTGGTATTCATAATGGCAATAATGATGGTAATAATGATGACGACGATGACGACGATGATGATGATGATGATAACGTAAGGATAACGATGATGATGATTATTTCTTTTATTAGCGACAAAACATTGCAATTTTCATAGACCTCCATCATCAGTGCAGTTTAAAATTAAATTTTAAACATATTTATGGAAACCAGATAAATTTCATTTTTCAAATTAGAAATTGAAAAGTTTATAGGAAAATTGTTTTATTTATTCATTCTTGTTTTTTGTTTTGTTTTGTTTGGGTTTTTTTTTCTCTTTTTCCTTTCGGTTTGTGATTGCAAGTCATGTCTTTATATGTGTGTGTATCAAAATCTAAATAAATAAGGTAGGCTTATTACATACCGTCGTCAACTCCACCAACATCATTACCACCACAACCACTAGCACGATCGGTATGTGTGTGTTATACGCACACATACACATACATGCACATCTATAGATATCTGTATATATATATGTATATATATATATATGTATATATAGGAAAATGAAATATATATAAGCAATGTTAATTCTCTAAATGAAGTATTAACAGTAACTGCACGATAAAGTGTAGTATATTGCCACTTAAGTGTGGCTGACCCCTAGGTATATGTATATATATATATATATATATATATATATATATATATATATATATATATATATATATATATATATAAATACATACATATATATATATATATATATATATATATATATATATATTTAAACAAACACGCATACACACACGCACATACATAAATATATACATGTATATATGTATATTTATATACACATGTATATTTGCATATGTATGCACACATATATATGTATGTGCATATATATATATATATATATATATATATATATATATATATATATATATATATATATATATAAAACACATATATATACGTACATGTATGTATGTATAGCACCTGGGGATTTTTCGCCTGTTTGTGTTCTATCTTTATATCATTTTGGTAATTAAAACCGTTGTCAGTGTTGTTTTTTTATTGATAAATAAACTGCCTTGAGATACAACTGAGGCGGGTTACGCCGGCCTTCACTGAAAGTCAAACAGAATCAGTGGGGTTAACGGCGGTGGCGGTGGTGAGGATGAGTGTAGAGCGCGGTGATAGTAGTCAGTAGTGAAGGTGGCGATGGTGGTACCGATGGTGGTAGTGGTGGTGGTGGTGGTTGTTGCTGTTGTGGTGGTGGTAGTGGTGATGGTGGTGGAGGTGCAGTTACGTTGATGTTGATAGAGGTTTGTCATGATAATAATGGTGGTGCTGGTGGTAGTGGTATTGATGGTGGCGGTTGTGGTGGTAGTGGTGCTGGTACAGGTGGTGGTGATGGTCGCTTTTGGTTATGGGCGGTTGTGTTGATACGGATGGGGTTTAGGTTGGCGATGATGATGATGATGATGATGATGATGATAATGGTGGTGGTGGTGGTGGTGGTGGAAGAGGCAGGGAATGTTGTATAGGCGATTGTAGAGGATCTGATAGGGACAGTCTTATTAGTAATGATGATGGCGATGAAGGTGATGCTGGTTCTGGCGGTTGTAGTGGTAGCGGTGGTGCGAGGAATAGTGCAATGGTAATGGAAACGGTAAAATGATGGAAGCAGTAGTGCTTGTGGTGGTAGTAGTAGTAGTAGTAGTAGTAGTAGTAGTAGTAGTAGTAGTAGTAGTAGTAGTAGTAGTAGTAGCAGAAGCAGCAGCAGAAGCAGCAGAAGAAGCAGCAGCAGAAGCAGCAGTTTCAGTAGTAGTAGTAGTAGTAGTAGTAGTAGTTATGGGTGTGATAGTAGTAGTGGTGGGGTATGCGCGGTGGTGGTGATGGTGGTGCTAGTTGCAGTATTGTGGTAGTAGTGATGGTTGCTAGGGTGATGATGTTGTTAATGGTCGCATTACCGGTTGTGTTGGCGATTGTGATAGTGTTGGTATTTTGGGGCGATGGCTGTTGTGGACGATTGCGGTGGTGGCGGTGGTGGTGGTGGTGGTGGTGGTGGTGGTGGTGGTGGTGGTTGTCTTAGTGGCAGCGGCGGCGGCGGCGGCAGCGGTGGAGGTTGGTGGCAGCGGCGACAGTGGTGGTGGTGGTCGTGGTTGTGTTGATGGTCGTGTTGGTGGTCGTGGTGGTTCTGGTGGTAGTGGTGGTGGTGGTGGAGTTTTAGTGATGGCCATCGTAGTTTCTGGTGATGGTTGTGGATGTGATGGTGGTCGTGTTTGTAGTAGTAGTAGCAGCAGTAGTAGTAGTTGTTGTTGTAGGGCTTGCGGCGCTTGGCGGGTACGGATGTTTGTCAGCCGTAAGAGAGATGTAAGTTTTCATTGGTATCCCTTTAGCTTTCACGGTTGGCTTCACTCGAAACCTTACATTCCTTTCTCTATTATCTCACCACTGACGCCAATGACCTCGTCTAGACTAGCCGGAGTCTATGACGGCTGGTTCAATTTACACAAGAGGCATATAAATCTCACAAGGTGCTCGTAAGCTTTCTTTTCCTTTCTTTTCTTTTTATATATATATTTTTTTACGCTGATTCAACTTATATATTGATAGATATATAGCTTTCTGGGGAGGGGGGGGGGAATTTTGGCTCTTATTTATATAGAAAGTTTTAGACATTTTAGGAGTCAGCAAGTTCTGATTATATAGTACAGCTATTTATAGATCATTCGGGGTCAAATTTGACTACTTTTAATGTCTCCTTTTATTTGTTTATTCATTTATTTTTCATTTATTGAAACTGTCAAAGGCGTTGAAGAGCATGAAGATTGAAGACGTACTTGAGAAAAATTTAGATGACGTGGAGGACTGGGTACTTTTTGGTTATCTCACTCCCATTAAAAAATTGGGTTATCTCCCCTTGTTTTACGAGAAATATCGGTACTTTTGGTTATTTCACTCAGCTTAAAAAATGTTTAACCTTCAATAAAAAGAGAGAGAGAGAGAGAGAGAGAGAGAGAGAGAGAGAGAGAGAGAGGGAGAGAGAGAGAGAGAGAGAAGAGAGAGAGAGAGAGAGAGAGATGTGTTTACGTCTTCGTAACATCAGTAGCGGTTCGGCAAAATAGACCGATAAGTACCGGGAATTAAAATAATAAAAAAAAACACTATGTTCTATTCATTCGGCTAAATATTCTTCAAGGCCGTGCCCCAGCATGGCCGCAGTCTTGTGTCTAAAGTAAAAGGTAAAATATAAAAAATATACTAATGATGCTGGAATTTAGACACAAATTTAGAAGTATAAACCTTCTCAAACGACCATCTGTTCATTATTTACGCTTGTATACCTATGTCGTGAAACATAACGTTAGTTTCACTGGAGATAGAAAATGGCGCAGCCATTGAAAACAATAAGAAAAGCGATTGCTAAATTTCTTACTTGAGAACTTTTTAAACTTTCCAACAAAAAATACAGTAATTCGCGAATGTGATGCTGTTTTATTTGTTTATTTTTCTATATTTAAGAAACTTTTTGAATAAACGTCTTTATACAAATGCGTGTGTATACATGTACATATGCATCCACATATACATGCGTGTATACATACGTATATATATCAACACACACACGCACACACACACACACACACACACGTATGTATATATATATATATATATATATATATATATATATATATATATGTGTGTGTTATAAAATATAATTCCACACACACATACATATGTATCTCCTATAAAAAAATTTAGAAACATATTTATATATGTGTAGAGAGAGAGAGAGAGAGAGAGAGAGAGAGAGAGAGAGAGAGAGAGAGAGAGAGAGATAGATAGATAGATAGATATTGTTATTGATACACACACACGCGCGCACACACACATACTCACACACACACACACACACACACACACACACACACATATGCATACATACATATTTCGATGTATGTATGTATATATGTATGTATGAGTATTAGAAATTAAATATTAAGTATTTTGTTTTTTCGAAAATAATTCCTACACCAAATATAGAATAGAATGTATGTGAGTGTATGCGCGCACCAGTGCGTGTGTGCGTGTGTTTGCATGTGCGTATGTGTGTGCGCGCGCGCGCATGTGTGTATGCGTGTGTAGTATCAAATGAGATATATTCTTTTATTCGAAAATATTATCGTTCACGTTTTATATATACGTATATATATATACATATATATATATATATATATATATATATATATATATATATATATATATATATATATATATATATATATATATGTATATATGTATGTATGTATATATATATACATATACATACACACACATATGTATATACATATATATATATATATATATATATATATATATATATATATATATATATGCATATATATATATATATATATATATATATATATATATATATATATATATATATATATATATATGTATATATATATATATATATATATATATATATATACATATATATATATATGCATACATATGTATATACAAATACATTTATATGGTGTTAAATATTAAAATATCTTCTCACTTAAGATAATTTTTTTCCTAAAACGGTTGGCAATGTTTCCTTTTTGTGATTGATTGCCGTATATTCACTAAAATAAAATTAAAAAATGATAGCAAACACTTCCTGTTGCTTGTGTGCGTGTGTGTATATATACGGACGTATATACGTGTTTGTGTTTACGTATGTATGTGTGTATTTCCATCGTTTAAAATCAACACGTTGCGTTTTTGCTTTCATTGTTTTCGAATATAAGCTATAAAATTAATTGAAAATATACTTCTTGGAAAAATGTACGACGAAAATTTACTGTTTCATTTTGATCAAAATACCTGCTGCTCCAGCCATTACAAAATATCTCACTGCAACTCACTTTATATCGCTTTCTGGCTGGATTTGACAAGAGTTTCGTCGGCCCGGGGCTATACTAAAAGTCTTTTGCTCAAGGTTCTATGCTGTGTGACTGAACCCGGAACCATGTGATTGAGAAGCAAACTTCTTACTACGCAGCCCACATGCTTACATGTATCTATCTATCTATCTATCTATCTATCTATCTATCTATCTATCTATCTATCTATCTATCTATCTACCTGTCTCTCTGTCTGTCTGTCTGTCTCTCTGTCTGTTTATCTACCTAACTATCGATCTATTTATCTATCTATCTATACATACATACATACATACATACATCCATACACACATACATACATACATACATGCATGCATGCATGCATGCATACATACATACATACATACATACATACATACATACATGCATGCATACATACATACATACATACATACATACACTCTGCAGTTACTCCATCCAGATTACAAGTTCAGGTTCATATCTGTAATTAATGGGGCCTTGGGATATGTAACACACTGCCTAAATACCAATCTTGAGAAATAAGGCTTCTCAAAACCAGAAAGGAGAAAGCTAATTCGAAGACTACAGATCCAATCTATCATTGGAACTGTAAAAATCTGTAAAACTTTCCAGAAGTTTATCATTTAAATATATATGAGTGTGTCCAGATATGCAACTATATGCATGAGAATACATCCATAAAGCAAAGCATACAAATATGTACATATATATATATACGTACATACATACATACATACATACATACATACAAACAAACAAAAATACCCTGTTGATGTTGAAATTCCAATGAAGGAGTCTTGGATTTCTCTATTGGCAAGAAATCTTGAAATTACATACATACATACATACATACATACATACATACATACATACATACATACATACGTACATACATCCACATCCATAAAGGATCATGGCACATCAAAGTGAAGCAGAACACTAATTGGCTAAACGGAATTATGCAAAGCAGACAGTCAAGTAATCCGTTGTCATAGCGTGGAAGGCATCGGCGAAGGTAAATCACTGTTGTTAGGCAATCTGCAATTCCAAATCTATGCGAAAGTATCCAACGATAAATAGAAGTTTAATCAACGAATCATTGCTCAACCGTTTATCTGAGTTACATATTACAGAATCTAAGTAACTGTATTACGCTTACATCAAAATATAAACTTCTAAATTGCAGTCATACAAGATAAACTATTCGTTTGTTTTTATTTCATATATACCTACGTATATATATATATATATATATATATATATGTTGTTGTACTTGGGGATGGTCATATTGCCAGTTTAGCCAATAAAAACACACGCACTGTATATTTGGTGTTAATTTGCTTCAGCTTTATATTACATTAATCTTGATCTTATTTCGGCCAGAGTTCTTTCGTCACACTTCTGTGACCTCATCAGTGGTCCTTTGTTTCCTTCTTTCTTATGTGTGTCTCACCTTGCTAACTATCAGCCATTTTGTATTTTTCTATATATATATGAATATATATATACATATATATATATATATATATATATATATATATATATATATATATATATATATATATTCATGTTAACCATTTAGGCGCAAGCGTAGCTCTGTGGTAAGTAGCTTGCTTACCGACCATATGGTTCCGGGTTCTGTCCCACTGCGTAGCACCTTGGGCAAGTGTCTTCTACTATAGCCTTGGGCCTACCAAAGCGTTGTGAGTGGATTTGGTAGACGGAAACTGAAAGAAGCCCGTCGTATATATATTTGTGTGTGTGTGTGTGTGTGTGTGTGTGTGTGTGTGTGTGTTTGTCCCCCCCCCCCCAACATCGCTTGACAACCGATGCTGGTGTGTTTACGTCCCCGTAACTTATCGGTTCGGCAAAAAGAGACCGATCGAATAAGTACTAGGCTTACAAAGAATAAGTCCTGGAGTCGATTTGTTCGACTAAAGACGGTGCTCCAGCATGGCCACAGTCAAATGACTGAAAACGAATAAAAGAATATATATATATATATGTATATTATTTATATTATTATTTAACTGAACGCCACGCATCCATTTCCAAGTAATTAGATAGATTTGCATCTATAACTATTATCGGATTTTGTTAGGGCCCCATATGGTGAAGATGTGGATGGGGAAAAGGTGGGTAGAGGGTGATGTGCTAGCGACCCTCTCTCCTTACTGCTTTACAAAGTAAACAACAACACAAATAACTACACAGAGGCAACCTTGGTTGAAATAAGAACAAGAACAACAAGCATCATTAAAAGAGAAAAGAAACATGGTAACTCGTTACCCAAGTGACGTTATCTTATCGGCCATCACTTGTTATGCGTTCATAAATTAGTTTGATAGTTGAGCTCTGATTGGCTGTATGCAAATGAGTTCATAACTGGG
>NC_142941.1:58123931-58126431 GCF_046866305.1 Octopus bimaculoides
ATAATTAAATTTTTTTTAACCCGGGTCGTGAACTTCGTTTGTTATTCGGTATTTCAAAGTACATGAAGGTCATTATTGAGGTTGTATGAATTTGGTAAATGAAGAATACGCTGACAAACACAATTTTGGCTAATTTGGTGGTTTGTATCCGAGACTTGTTTTTTTCTAAATTAGGGCTAATGAACCCAGAACTTCCATTAGCTGCTGTCTGCTACGTCAGACGTTTCATTCTACAACACCCCATCCCTATATATATACGTATGTATGTGTATGTGTGTATGTGTGTGTGTATGTGTATGTGTGTGTATGTGTATGTGTGTGTGTATGTGTGTATGTGTATGTGTGTGTGAGTGTGTGTGTGTGTGGTAATAGCTCAGATTATAACTATCCCTTTAAATGTTATTCTCTCTCTCTCTCTCTCTCTCACACACACACACACACATACATTCACATACATAATAATATATTATACACTGGTTTACACGCCGCAATCTCTGCAGACTTTTAAGCTAGCTCCTGTGGAGGGCTAATTGGCCCTGCGGCCCAAAACTAAAGTGTGTAATAATAATAAAGCATTTATTGGTACCCTACCAATATGATATTACTTTAAATTCAGTTTAAATGCAAAGCTTTTGGAGTTCCTTTAACATTTTAATTGACAACTGTTAGCATATAACAAATCCTCATCCAGACTTGATCCCAATATTGGATGTTCAAGAACCAAATGAAGGGCAGATTTTCAATCCCGGGATCATCCTGATTCCAAAAAGGTATAATATGTCTATGTAAATGTAGACTGAGATACAGGGGTCTCGAACGGACGGACAGGAATTTCTTGTTTATTATTATAAAAGCATAAGGCAGCGAGCTGGTAGAAACGTTAGCACGCTGGGCGAAATGCTTAGCGGTATTTCGACGGTCTTTACGTTCTGAGTTCAAATTCCGCCGAGGTCGACTTTGCTTTTGATCCTTTCGGGGTCGATAAATTAAGTACCAGTTACATACTGGGGCCGATCTAATCGACTGGCCCCCTCACCCCAAATTTCGGGCTTCGTACCTAGAGTAGAAAAGATGTTTTAGGATGTTTAAAGTGATTTTTTTTGTGCCGTAAGCCATTTACTGTTTCTGTAGTGCCTCTCTCCTTCCCTTGACACCCTAAGCACGAGCTTATTCTGCTAAATGGCTTTAGCTAAGAAAGCGATGATCGATGTGAGCAATAAAATACCGCTCGGACCCAGGTCTGGGCTTGGTCACCTTAAGTTGTCTCGTCTGAATGAGGGGGTATGTTGCAAGACTCGAAACCCCCAATGGTCATCAAGTTATAACGTGAGTGCTTAAGCATTGCATCTGCAAAATGTATGACGAATTAACAGCTTGTAAAATATTTGGAGCATATTTTTAAAGCATCTGTTATTCCAACAACATAAAGATTGATGTTTTTATATCAAACTAACAGATCATTAGTTAATGTATTTGAGTTGATTGGGTAAAACTGATTCCAAAAATAGCATCACGTCGCCCTAAAAGCTTTCATTAATTAATAATTTGTTATTCTTATGCAAAAATAACATTATTATTATCGTTATTATCAGCATTAATTTTATTGATAGTATAGTGCATGCCATTAAAACGAGCGCATATTAATAAATCATTTTCTTTCAGAGCAAAATCTTAAAAGTACCAAGCAGAGATGTTATCCGCTTTAGCGACTTATATATCAAATTCCTTGGAATGACCATGGAAAAACGTAAATCAAGGATTTGATTGTAAAATATAATGTAATTTATATAATATGACTTAATATGATATCACATGATCAGCCAGACTATTGGACGTTGTTATACATCGCTGATCCCAATGCGTTTTGCATCGTTTTAGCTTTTGAACGATGCTATTCCGCTGGTGAGCTGAGCAGGCCAACATTCCTTCTAAGTAGAAGCCTAACCACATATATATAATCGACTACTCATATAGTACGCCGGCACTTTGATGGAAGTATCCCCACCGCACTAACTGCAGCCTACCGGCGAACAAGCAGAGTATAGACATTGAATATGTGCAATCAATAATGTTTAATACACTAAGTGAAATCATAATTTTTATTTAACGTATTCGCCTCTCAGATTCACACACATATTGCAGCGCTGTCTTTCAGTTTTTTTCTAAGCCCTGTAAAAAAAAGACTCGAAAGGTTGAACCTCCAGCCACGCCTTTCACGATACCCTTAAAGCCAGGAAGTTTTCAGGAACCTCCTCGTAAGTGCAGGTCGAGGCGATGAGGTGTCAGCGTTACCAAGCGTTACTCATTCGCCGATGGCGGTAAGCTGTACTTTAAAGTTTCGAAGCGAACTCTTCAACTATGCAGACACGACGGCACGCAATATGTTGCCGCATATATGAAATTAATTTGATGATTAATTATATTTTCACATAGACAACTGTTTGTATGAGCCAAGGACAAAATAATCAGCAGATGACAAACAGCAGATCGTTAACAATCC
>NC_142941.1:58136431-58138931 GCF_046866305.1 Octopus bimaculoides
CTCTTAGTATCCCATCATCATCATCATCATCATCATCATCATCGTCGTCGGCGTCGTCAGCGTTCTCGTTGTCATCGTCGTCAGCGTTCTCGTTGTCATCGTCACTGTTTGCGACTATTGTCATCGCTGCCGCCGTCGCCATAATCACCATCTTCGTCGACTTCGTTGTCATCGTTGGCATCGCCGCCTCTACCGCTGCTTTTGTGGTCGTCTCGCTGTCTTCATCGTTGTCATCGTCGTCGCTGCCCCCACCCCACCCCCGCTATTTCCTTTTGTTTACATTTTCGTCGTTACCGCCGCCATTATTATGTGGAGAGTCCTAAGTATTGAATAGTTGATGACTCCACGATGTTTGGAAATATCTTAAACTGAAGAAATAGCTCGTACTTATAGTTTTGAAGTTTATCACAACGTGTTGGAAGTAGATTACATATGTTAGGCTGTTAATAGAGAACATTTGGTCGTTATTGTAGAAGGCTTTCCACAAAGTTAGAGTGGAAAGAGAGGGGAAGTATAAGATTCGCCTGAGGTTTGTCATGTATGTCGGCTTACTAAGTTTTCCAGTGGCTAAAGGAAAGAGAAGGATAGAGAGAGAGAGAGAGAGAGAGAGAGAGAGAGAGAGAGAGAGAGAGAGAGAGAGAGAGAGAGATTGATTAGATTTAATCGGTTAAAACGCTTCACGATAGTGCCCCAGCATGACCGCAGTTCAATAACTGAAAATAAAAGAGGAGAAGATAAAAGACAGGAGGGACTAAATTCACTGAAATATCTAAAAACAACAAAAAGAAAATCCGAGAGGGGTGGGCACATGTTGGATATTCGAACGTAAGAAAACCGATAAAAAGGAAAAAGCGACCGCGTAAAATTAGTTTCTTAATTAAAATAATCTACTTTTTTTGAAAGAGAAGGGATCAAAACAGTAGAATGGCACGTTTATAAATCGCCATCTGCGAAAGGGGGCACTGCTGTAGAGAAAGGGGTTCACACTGTTAGCAATTTGACCAGGTTTCCTTCTGTTCAGTTAATAAGGCCTTTAATTCTTTTCTTTCAGAAGTCACAAATGCCGTTTAAAAAAAAAAAAAAAAAAAAAGGTTGGGGAGAAGTGGGGGCTGTGCTTTCTTCTTTGATTAAGGTAACGTTATGGCGGCCGAGTTTCCCTTAGATTACATTCGGACGTCTTGAAAGATACAGGACACGTTCGTCAAATGTAGACAAGGATATAACGAAAAAAAATGGGTGGGTCCGTCCTCAATGGTGGAAAGCATTTGAGTTTCAGAGCCATTTGAGCCTTTGAGCTGTTTAGACTTTAAGCCTTTCATCATACGTCTGCTCTATCAGACATTTACCTAGGGCTAAATAGCAACAACAAAAACAGGTAAAATAACTACTACTACTACTACTACTACTACTACTACTACTACTACTACTATTACTACTACTACCACCACCACCACCACCACCACTACTACTACTACTGCTACTACTGCTGCTGCTGCTATAGGCATGGGGAACCTGTTTCGAGAAGCGGTCCGAATGAGACATGGTTCGTCATAAGGCGGGACATTCAGCAAATCCCGCGGGCCGCAGTTTGCTCATGACGGTCCTATTACACCAGCGACGAACGACTACGACGACGACTGCTACATCTTCACACGTCTACACCACCACCACCACCACCGAGACCACCACCACCGAGACCACCACCACCGAGACCACCACCACCACCACCACTACTATTACTACTTCACGCCAAATGATGAGAGCAAAAGTAGCCGACTAAAAACCAACAACGAAACCCTATTCCGTATTTATTTATTCTCTTCACTGAATTAGTTAATGACCCAAGTTTGAACCCTGCATGTCACGCTATCTATCTTATCTATCTATCTATCTATCTATCTATCTATCTATCTATCTATCTGTCTGTCTGCCTGGCTGTTTGCCTGTCTGTCTATCTATCTATTTATCTATGTATCTCTCTGTCCATCTGGTAATGTGTGTGAGTGTGTATACATGTATGATATATATGTGTGTATATAAGTATCTATCTACATAGATAGAATGGTAGATAGACGTAATAGATAGTTAGGCAGACTAACAGAAAGACACAGACATACATATATATATATATATATATATATATATATATATATATATATATATATATATATATATATATATAGAGAGAGAGAGAGAGAGAGAGAGAGAGAGAGAGAGAGAGAGAGAGAGAGAAAGAGAGAGAGATAGAGATAGCTAGATAGATAGATAAAGACATAAATGTATGCATGAATACATCCCTGTTTCTGTCTGTCTTTCACTCTCTCTTTCTCTATCTATCTACCTATCTATCCATATTGTTTTCTTGATAATTCTACGCACACGCAGACATACACATGTATGTATGCATTTAAGTATCTATTTGAATACACACACACACACACACACACACACACACACTCACACACACACTCACACATACACACACACACACACACACACA
>NC_142941.1:58143931-58151431 GCF_046866305.1 Octopus bimaculoides
GCCACAACTCCCAATGCACCAGCGCCATCACTTCCAACATCATAATCACCATCACCACCTTCACTACCACCAGCGCGATCACTTATATCAGCATCACCACCACAACTATCACCACCACCACCATCAACACAACTACCATCACCACCACCACCACCACCACCACCACCATCATCAACCAGAATCATCATCATCACCATCACCCCCACCACCACCACCAACAACACCATTACCATCACAACCACCATCACCACCGCCATCACCAACACTACCACCACTACAACGACCATCATCAACTTCAACGTCACCATCACCACCACCACCAACAACAACAACGACACCATCCCCACCACTGCTACAATCACCACCACCATCACCACCATCACTACAACTACCATCATCACCATGACCACCACAATGATTACCTCCACCACCACCACCAGCAGCAGCCCGAGGGGCGCGTTGTTTTCCTTGGATAAGGCGCTTCAGTTCATGTCTGCCCAAATCTTGCAAACGTGTCATGCCAACAATATTTATTGACTACGACTGACAGGATGATGACGACGACGACGACGACGACGACGACGACGATATGATGATGATGATGACTATGATGATGATGATGACGACGGCGACGAAGACGACAACGACGACGACGACGATGTTGATGATGATGATGATGATGATGATGATGGTGATGATGATGATGGCTTTGCAGCATTTTGTCCGACTTTACGTTCGGAATACAAATTCCATTGAAGTTGACTGCCTTTCATCTTAATGAGGTCGGTAAAATGAATTGCCAGTGAAGTTCTGGGGCCGATGGAATCAACAAGCATCCCTCCCTTAAAATTTTCAGGCCTTGTACCTAGAGTAGAAAGAATTATTTCAACAGACAGAATCGTTAGAGCGTCGGATATATTGCATTACAGCAATCGTGTCGTATTTCTTGGCTCTGCGTTCAAATCCAGACCTCGGCCGACTATAATTTTATTTCTTTCGAAGGCGATAAAATAGAGCCAAGTACTGGAAAGTTGATATCGACAAAGCCCCTCTCCTCAAAATGGCTGACCTTGTGCCTAAATTAGAAACAGTTATTTCTACAGTATTACAGTTGCTTACTTGACAGACGTTGCTCAATTATAGTTCGCGTATTTATGGATCAATAACAATGGTGAGTTAATATTAACCACTTAACAACCGGTCATTAACTATTACTGGCTCGTTAACTATAACGTGTGAGCTAAGTATATCCTGTAAGTTGACTATAGCTATGAAGAAAATTACTGCTGACACATCTGTCAGGTTAATCACTCAGAGACGCCAGCTGCATGAAACACCAATAGTTATATTACCGTTAGTATATTTAATGCAGTGTAAAGCAGCGAGCTGGCAGGGTCGTTAGCACGCCAAACGAAATGCATAGGAGTGTTTCGTCTGCCTTTACGTTTCTGAGTTCAAATTCCGTCGAGGTTGACTTTGCCTTTCATCCTTTCGGGGTCGATAAATTAAGTACCAGTTGCGTCTTGAGGCCGATCTAATCGACTGGCCCCCTCCCCCATAATTTCGTGCTTTGTGCCTAACGTAGAAAAGAATTTAACGCTCACAATATGATTATTTTTCAGTTCAATGCATTAAGTATTCTTGTCTACTCTCGGCACAAGGCTCGAAATTTTTGAGGAGGGGGGTTCCAGTCGATTAGATCAACTCCAGTACTCAACTGGTACTTAATTTATCGACCCCGAAAGGATGAAAGGCAAAGTCGACCTCGGCGGAAATTGAACTCAGAACGTAAAGACAGACGAAATACCGCTGAGCATTTCGTCTGGCGTACAGAAATTTCTACCAGCTCGCCCCTTGAGGAGATACGAAAATTGCAATCTATTTGACAAAATCCTAGAGGGAATCGCAAACTTTCGTTATTGAATTTACTTTTTCGTCTAAACTACATTTGAATTGTTTCATAGTTTTACATTCAAACTACAAAATATGTGTTGTTTACAGAAACTGAAGAACAGTTTGTTTTCACGTAATTTAATGTTCTCGCTACAAATTATTCGTTTACATATACTGAACAAGTTTGTTTTTTTCTTTCGTTATACATATGTATTGTTTACATAAACTGAACTACAGTAAGTTTTCCCATTTCTTTTTTTTTTGTTTTTGGTCATTTTTTCGCATTAAATACCTCTTCAAATATTTCGTATAACTTTATTCATTAAAACTTATTAAAACTTCCGTCATTGAATGTTTTATCGTCGTCATGTTGTCATCACACACTAAATTTCAGTTTCCAAATCCAATTTTCTGATTGGGTAAAAATCATCATTTTCATACCTACGTTGCACCTACAACCATATATATATATATATATATATACATATATTTATATATATATATATATATATATATATATATATATATATATATATATATATATATATATACATATATTTATATATATATATATATATATTATATATATTATGTATATATATATATTTATTTATATATATATGTATATATATGTGTGTATATATATATATATATATTATATATGTATATGTATATGTGTGTATATATGTGTGTGCGTGTGTATACATAGTGAGAGAGAGAGAGAGACCGACAGACAGACAGACAGACAGACAGACAGACAGACAGACAGACAGGCAGACTGACAGATAATAGTAGAGGCAAATCAAGTGACACCTAAAGAATCATACTAGCCCGTATCATCAAATAAGAAACAAAAACAACAAAACAAAACCCAAATAAACACGCAAACAAATAAAATAAATAAAATAAATAAATGAATATCGATTTTTCGGCGGAGTCTCCTCTTACTTAGATGGAGCAAAGTGCTGTTGTGTTGTGCTGTTTGTTCCAGAACTTGCTCTCGACCATGAACGCTGCAGGATCAAAAAGACATACAATTTAGAGCAAAAATAGCTAGTTAGCCAGTTTCATCGATCAATAGCGGAACGGGCAGGCAACGAAAGCTGTGCTTAGTATAACAATAATAATAATAATAATAATAATAATAATAATAATAATAATAATAATAATGATGATGATGATGATGATGATGATAATAATGGACGAGCGAAAATCTCCTAGCCACACCATCTGCAAGAATAAATAACAGCTTAGATATAGATATATATATATATATATATATATATATATATATATATATATATATATATATATATATATATATATATATATATATATATATATATATATATATATATATATATATATATATATATATATATATATATATACATATGCATATATCCCACTTAAAGAGAGTGTTGTGTTGGAAAACAGAATACTGCCTTATGTTCCTCTCTTCTCACGGTAAATAACGCAGTACACTGTGTTCTGATACAACATCCACTTTAAGTCGGAGATAAATATTACCTTTTCGTATTAATGCTACTTCTGCCGCTATTATTACACACACACACACACTTATCACACACACACACACACAAACAGACACACACACACACACACACACACACACACACACACTTTTCTAAACTGGAATACGGCAGAATTTTATAATCAGAGGTACATGTTGATACAAAAATGAGTACAGTTTGCTCAAACAGAAATACACTTAGATAAAGCAAATATACATACGCTTCGGGGAAACAGAAATTGCGTTTGGTGAAACGAATATATTTTGTTAGAATATCCCTCTAGCGGTCGGGTGCTCACCACTGAAGGTGGGCAGAAATAGCTCGAAATCGTTCGGTCTTGTGATTCCGTCGTCTGCTAAAAGCTAGTAGGGGTTCGCTCCCCTGCTTGCAATATAACGCGGGTGCAGATTGCACCGATATCCAGCTGGCGGAGGCTTTCCGTGGGGTTTAATAGTAGTAACATCGAACAGTCGTATTGATGTAGTGATAAACATTACTTTTAAATATATTTTGATAAAACAGAAATTAGACAACACGAAGAAAACTGAAACAAATTTCGACAAAACAGAAATACATTTTGACAAAACAGGTTTACACTTCGATAAAACAGAAATATTGTTTGGTAAAAAGTAGATACGTTTTGATAAAACAGAAAACAATTCGATAACACAAATAGATTTTAACAATGCTATCTATAACGCCTGGAGGGAGTATTGCGTGTTTAAAACACTGTTGGCACTCCGTCGGTTACGACGACGAGGGTTCCAGTTGATCCAATCAACGGAACAGCCTGCTCGTGAAATTAACGTGCAAGTGGCTGAGCACTCCACAGACACGTGTACCCTTAACGTAGTTCTCGGGGAGATTCAGCTGGTCCTTTGAAATAAAGGTACAACAGAAACAGGAAGAAAGGGTGAGAGAAAGTTGTGGTGAAAGAGTACAGCAGGCTTCGCCACCATCCCCTGCCGGAGCCTCGTGGAACTTTAGGTGTTTTCGCTCAATAAACACTCACAATGCCCGGTCTGGGAATCGAAACCGCGAGTCCTAACCACTGGGCCATTGCGCCTCCACGGTGTGTTTAAAACAAATAAGCATTTAAATTGCAATGTGACCTAAACTGCAACGAGCCAAATTTACAAATCATGTCTGGTGTACTTTTTACCCTAAGGGTGTAGAAGTGAAGATTTCTAAGGAACGAACGTGAAGATGACCCCTGTACTAAACTCTGGATAATTTTCAGCTCAGAGACTATAGACATTTTCCAGTGATCCCTAACAAAGCTAGGCTACCGTCGCCTCCCTTTAGGCGAAAGGTGCGAGTAGTTTTTCTTTTCTTAATGTTTATGACGGAAATGGATTTATGGGGGACAAGATTGAAGGGTAGCGTCACCATTCAAAGTCCCCGTTTCCACTACCACCAGCAACACCACCGCCACCACCTGTAATGCCAATTAAGCATCATCATCACAATTATTTCGACTGTTACAACCATGATCGCCACTACAACCACCAGTATACATAGGACGGGAGTGACATAACTTCCACCACTACCACCACCACCACCACTACCACCACCACCACCACCACCACCACCAACAACAACAACAACAACAACAACAACAACAACTACAATAACAATATCTCCTGCGCAACTGTCGCCATTACAACTACTTCCCTATTGCTGTTACAACCACTACTTCTACTGCAGTCACCAACACACCCACTACTACAACCGGCACAACTCGCACTGCCACCACCACCACCACCACCACCACCACCTCAACCGCTGTCGCTACCACCGCTGCCGTCACCACCACCGCCGTCGCCACCAATACCATCACTAAACACCGTCACCGACTCTGCAGCAACACCTGTCACCACCACCAACCACAACCAGAACCACCACCACCACCACTACCACCACCACCACACTAACACCACCACTCTAACACCACTACCATCAACACTATCAGAACCACGACCATCAGTACAACCACTTACACTATCACAACCACAACCACCACTACCATCACTATTACTACCACCACTACCATCACTACTACCACCACTACCATCACTACTACCACCACTACCATCACCACTACCGCCACCACGAGCAAGTACATCACTTTCACAACAATCACCACCACAACTAGCCCCATCATTATCACATCCACAACAACAGCAACAACAACTACCACTACCACCACTACTACTACTACTACTACTACTACTACTACTACTACTACTACTACTACTACTACTACTACTACTACTACTAGGTCTACTACTACCACTACTGCATTCATTGCCACTATCACCACCATCACTATCTCAAAGATTCTACAATTATCTCTTCTCTTGCTGCCGGAAACTGTATAAATATTCTTCAACCATTCCATCAAATGGCATCAAATGGCATCAAACAGTTTCATTCAACAATAATTCTGTGGCTATGGAATAGAGATTGCTTTACTTCATAATGTATGAAAAATCGACCATTATGACGTCATCGAATCGTCAAGAGCAATGACGAAAAAGACAACGAGAAGAAATGGAAATAGCATACACACACATACACATACAGTCAAACACACACACACACACACACACAAGCACACACACACACACACACACACACACACACACATAAGCACACAGTACAGGAATACAGCAAATGTAGATATGTGGAAATATATTAAAAGGAAAAAGAAGAAAAGGATAAAATGAAAGAAGCAGAAGAAAAAGGGGGAAGGGGGGTATATATAAGAGAGTATGCAAAACTATCAGAGAGGAAGAGAGGGTGAGAGAGAGATGCGAAGAGACAGAGAGGGGTGTAGAGAGAGAGAGAGAGATGTAGAAAGAGAGAGAGAGATTCAGGGAAAGAAAGAGAGAGAGAGAGACGAAGATAGAATGTGAAGCAACAAGAGATAAAGAACGACAGAATCAAGACAGAGGGGTGTATAGAAGAAGAAGAAGGAGAAGAAGAAGGAGAAGGAGAAGGAGAAGAAGAAGAAGGATGAAGAGGAGAAGAATAAAGGGAATAAAGGAGTGGAAAAGGAAGAGGAGAAAATAGATACGAAAGCAACAGATGAGAAAGAAGAGAAAGAAATTCGTGTAGTAACAGTAGTCGTGGTAGTTGTAGTAGTAGTAGTAGCTATTGTTATTATTCTTTTTTTTACTTTTGTTTTTCTCCTCCTCCTCCTCCCCACTTTTTTTGTTTTTATTAATATTTAAACTCACAGTCGTCCTCAACGTCGTCTGTTTAGTCCATCTTTATTGTGTTTCGATGCGCCATTCTTGAAATTCATACTGAGGAGATGCAACTTCAATCGGCGGCGAAAAACTTACCAAACTTTTTCTGCAAACCGAACGGCCACACATGTAGTATTCTGTATATGTATATGTATATGTAACATTCG
This sequence comes from Octopus bimaculoides, assembly GCF_046866305.1. Classification (NCBI taxonomy): domain Eukaryota; kingdom Metazoa; phylum Mollusca; class Cephalopoda; order Octopoda; family Octopodidae; genus Octopus; species Octopus bimaculoides. The sequence continues at coordinate 58,150,781 of NC_142941.1, forward strand.
CAACAAATCTCAAAAAAATTGACCAAGGAATCGACCCAACGGATTTGCCCAACGGATTTGTCCAAATCAACGAACATAACGAACGAATGAACGAGAAGAAGATGCGTGTTCTGTAATAACTAAATACTCGGTGTATGTACATACGTACATTCATATGTATGTGCGTACTTGCATATTCATATCTATACATTTACATACACCCACACATATATACAGATACATTTAAAAAAAGGGCGTTAAGCGTAAAATAATTAACAGACAATATAACATAAACACATACGTACACAGATATACGCACAAAGCAAGACAAAGGGAAAAATATAAAAAAAATAATAAAAGGAGAAAACTGACGAGTGAAGTGAATGGATTTTAATAAACAATAGTAAGGACAACGATAACGACAGTTGCAACATTGGCACGAGATCGAATCCAGTCAAGTCGATAATTTGATATTTCTCAATAGCATTATCAAGAACAAGTGATTGGTTGGTTTTCTTTTTTTCTTTTTGGAAAGAAAGGAAAGTTCTCGAAAGGAAAGAATATTATCTTATTGAAGTGTTAAGTAAATTTAATTGTAAAAATAAGAGACCGACGAAGAATAACATACAAAGAATTAAGCAAAAAAAAAAAAGAAAAAAGAAAAGAAGGAAA
>NC_142941.1:58156431-58181431 GCF_046866305.1 Octopus bimaculoides
ATCGCCCCCATATACTTTTCAGGCAGAGCTCGGCTTGGTCTGATGGCATTTTTTCCATTTTTCCTTTCATGGACAGACATCTGTACATAATTGTTTTTTGGGGTTTTTTTGGGTTGTCTCGAGCAGATTTTGAGGCGCATTTAGTGTGGCCTTTCTTTCTTCAGGTCTCATAATCTTCTCGGCTTCCTTTAAATGTTCTTTCTTATCCTTTAACTACATAACTCCAAACGTATTTGTAACTTTTGCGAAGCAAACGTTATTTCTACTTGAACTTTCTCTTTGTTCGAAATTTTACTAATTTGCGTGGTGGTCATAGTGGTGGTGGTCATGGTTGTGATATTTTTCTTGCACAATTGGCTACTGCTAGTTATATTTCGTGCTTCCTTGATCGAATTCTCAATACTCCTGACACTTCCACTCTTGTTGTCATTGCTGTAACTACACCTCCTGCTACTACCACAATCATTTATATCTAGAGTGAGTGGGGGTGATTGACGGCGAAAAACTATTTCGCGTTCTGCATCTCCTCCCACTTACCTCTCTTGTTAACAAAGACGACGCCGTATTAAATTTTGCAAATTTTGAAAGGACAATTAATTTTCTTTTCAAGTGATTTTTGTCCCGCAGGGCAAAAACAAAAAGAAAACTCCTGTTAATCAGTCCAATATGGCCTAGATTAACTTAGTCGCAAGTTATAACAATAAAATGTAACAATAACAACGTTTTTAGAGGTTAAAAAAACAGGCACGCACTTACGGAGATCCGAAATACATATCTAGCTCTGGTGACAATAATAATAATAATAATAATAATAATGATGATAATGATGATGATGATGATAACTACTCATCAAAGTTACCAAATATTTTGAAAGGTTACCTTTATCATTTATATTGATCTGAATGATAATTAGAGCGTAAACACAATATCTTTTTAAAAACCGTCTTTAGAAGCACAAGGTTGGATATAGCTCATTGATCCACACACACACACACACACACACACACACACACACACATGCATACACTCACACATACATACAAACATACATATATATATATATACCCGGCTAAAGCATACATACATAAGAGGCGTATTTTTTTTTTGTTAGTTTTGTTCATTGTTTAATTCCTTTTTTTGTTATTCCGTATTTCAGATGTGACATATGCTATTGTTGTTTCAGATTTTATGATATTGTGTTTCTTGTCTATCGTTCGCTTACAATCTATCCGACATGTTCCACATAACGAAAGGTCATTTGTAGTTATGTGTATATAAATATAAACATAGATGTGTATGTGTGTTAACATATATATATATATATATATATATATATATATGTAACTTAATTAGAGGATATGCTAACCTCGTGAAGGGATGGTTGCATCCAAGGAAATGGAACTACCGGTTCAATACCTAGTATCGTTGGGGAATGAAATTCCCTTAAAACAACAGGTATATATTAAGAATATAGTTCATATTCAGTTAAAGGAAGAAAAGAAAATGGCGATGAGGAAGTTAACTATCATTTATTATTAAAAAATTGGTCATCTTCGCTTCTTACAGCCGTTTCAATTAATTCTCAATAATTTAATTACAAATGTGACTTGAGCACAATGTCATCAAAGAGAGAAAAAAAAGATGTACCTTGAGATGTTATATGTGGACCTATCAATTCATTTCAGCAGACTCTGAATCCGAAATTATGCTCTTGTCACATAAATGCAAATTTAATGTACAAATTTGTAATTTTATTATTGAGTACTAATTGAAACGGCTGTAAGAAGCGAAGATGACCAATTTGTTAATAATAAATAATTAACTTCCTTATCTCTATTTTATTTTATTTTCTTCTTTTAGCTATGCACACACACACACACACACTAGCTGAGTACCCCGTTGTTGCCGGGTAATTTTCACACTATTGCTATGTAGGTGTGCAATTCCGAAAGTTCGCCGAAGACACCCGCATAAGTTGGATTTTCTCCACTTTGACGGAGATTTTTCAAATTTGATTTCCACCATACCCTTGCAAATAATGGGAGAAGCTTTTTATGAAAAATCATTTGATACCTTATGAATCCTCCCTCCGAATTTTTTTTTTTTATTCATTTTGCACTTAAAACAATCCTTTAAAAAAAAAAAAAAATGAAAGCTTTCTTTTTTTTTTTTTTACTATACACTTAAAAATGATTGGCCAAGCCTTGAAAGTTAAAAAAAGAATCGGGAAATTGGCGAAAATGAAACGTAATTTGAAAACAAAGGTGCAATTTTCAAAAATATTTCATTTAAAAATAAATCCTGAAATTACGATTTTTTTGCGAAATTTTAGTAATCGTAATTGTAAAATACAGACAGTCTGAGTGTGCAATCTGCTTCTGTTCATAATTTCAAAATAATTTTCAAACGAAAAGATAATTTAAGGGAAATTTAGCTGTTGTTTTGAGCACACTCCATGGTCACCTGGTACTTTCTTCATTTCTTTGTCATTCTCACATGTATTGATGTTTTTCAATATTTTTCTCCCTATAAACGCATTTTTTTTTGTAAATATGATGCGGTGGTCAATTGCTGGGACTTGAGCAACATCAACAAAATTTTTTAATACAGTTTTATATTTTAACAGTTCTACAGTTTAATACAGTTCTATATGTAAGAAATGAGAAATTATGTACATTATTTACATTATTTATATTTGACGGATATTTGTCCTCATCTTGTTCGTTGTTAACACAACGTTTCGGCTGACATAACTCTAAGAAGGTGGTGGTCACGAATGGAATGCTTTGGACGCAAATGATCATAGGGTAAACTAGTACAATAACACCACCACCACTGCCACCACCTCCACCACCACCACTACCAACACTACCACCAACACCGCCACCAACACCACCACCAACACCACCACCAACACCAACACCAACACCACCACCAACACCACCACCAACACCACCACCAACACCACCACCACTACAACCCTCTATCACAGCACCGCCACCAGCAACAATACAACCACCACCACCACCATCAAAACTCTTCTACCATCACCACCATCAGCGTCACCACCAAAACCTCCAACACGACGCCGACGACGACGGCCACCACCACCACCATCAGCATCACCACCACAACCACAATCACCTTCACCACCACTAACAACAACAACAACAACAACAACAACAACAACACTACCACCACCAATACCACCACCACCACCACCACCGCTGGCAGTGCAATTCTATTTCTTCCCACTGTCACCAAGACAATTATTACGGAATGGAACTGTAATAGAACCACGAACACTAGCGCTAACAGCAACAACAACAACGACAACAGCAATAGTGATAACAACAACAACAACAACAACAACAACAGCAGCTACTCAGTAATAGCAACAACAATGAAACTGCCACTCAAGTTGTCTCGCAGACAACAGGATATAGTAAAATATCACTTCCGGTAAGGAAACTCTTATACTTCATTCTTCACACACACGCACACATGCGCGCCCTTTTCTCACTCTCTCTCACACACACACGCTCTCTTTTTCTCCCTCACGCTCTCTTTCTCTGTCTGTCTGTCTCTCTCTCTCTCTCTCTCTCTCTCACGCTCTCTTTATCTCTCTTCCTCTCCCTCATTCTCTCTTTTCTCTCCCCATACATACGCACACACATGAACACACGCACACACACTTTCTCTCTCTCTCTCTCTCTCCCACTTTCTCTTTTCTTTCTCATACATACCTACACACACACATACACACACACACTTTCTCTCTCTTTCTCTCACTCTCTTTTCTTTCTCATACATACGTACACACACGCACGCACACACACACACTTTACATGCGTTGTATGATGCTTCTGTTATATTTCGGGAAACACCTCCCTAATTAAATATCAGATATAAAACAATTCAAGAGTTTTGGGAGGGAAAAAAAGTATTATTATCGCAGGCCATTCTAGTATTCTGTGAAATGGTAAAAAAGGTAGTTGATGTATCTGAGTAGGGAGGTGGAAATACAGACAACAGACAAGAAGAATACATGGGAAAGAGTAAGATTGAAGTTAGATAGTGAATAACAGCGAGAAGAATGAGAATGTTTAGAATAAAAAAAAAGAAGGAATGGTTTTTTAGTGAGTTTAATGTCAACAGAGATCTGTTGTTGTTGTGGTTGTTATTGAAGAGGTCAATGACCAGAGATAACAGCTTGTCACACTGTATTATTCATTTTTGTATTCGTACACACACGGAGGTGTGAACAGTCGATAATAGATACTGTTGGTTAGAAAATGCGCGTACATAGGCATGCAGAGTTACATATAGATGCATAAACACACGCACGCATATATATGTGTGTGTGTGTGTGTGTGTGTGTGTGTGTGAGTGTTTGTATGTCTCTGTTTGTCCCCCCAACATCGCTTGACAACCGATGCTGATGTGTTTACGTCCCCCGTAACTTAGCGGTTCGGCAAAAGAGATCGATAGAATAAGTACTAGGCTTACAAAGAATAAGTCCTGGATTCGATTTGTTCGACTAAAGGCGGTGCTCCAGCATGGCCGCAGTCATATGGCTGAAACAAATAGAAGAAAAAAAAAACAAAGAATATACTTTTGCACACGTAGAAACAGACAGATAAGTACAAAGATACGTTCACACAACGAAAGTGCATGACTCAATGGGTTAGAGCATCGGGCTCACAATCATGAGGTAATGAGTTCGATTCCCGGACCAGGCTGTGTGTTGTGTTCTTGAGCAAGACACTTTATTTCACGTTTCTCCAGTTCACTCAGCTGTAGAAATGAGTTGCAATGTCACTGGTGCCAAGCTGTATCGGCCCCTTTGCCTTTACCTTGGATAACATCAGTGACGTGGAGAGGGGAGACTGGTATGCATGGGCGACTGCTGGTCTTCCATAAACAACCTCGTCCGGACTTGTGCCTAGGAAGGGAATTTTCTAGATGCAATTCCACGGTCATTCATGACCGAAGGGGGTCTTTACCCTTTAAATTCACACACAACTGGCACACACTCCGTCACTTACGACAAGGGTTTCAGTTGATCCGATCAACGGAACAGCCACCTCATGAAATTAGCGTACAAGTGGCTGAGTACTCCACAAACACGTACGCTTTACGTCTTTCTCTGGGGGAGATCCAGCGTGATTACACGGAATGCGACAAGGATGGCTATTTGAAATACGCGTACAACTCAATTTTGGTAGCTGATTGAACGAGAGCGACACGGATTAAAGTGTCTTGTTCAATGACACAATGCACCGTCGGGAATCGAACACACGACTTCATACAATCGTGAGCCAAACACCTTAACCACTAGCCACGTCCATTCACACACACTCTCACACACACACACGCACACGCGCACACATATATGCACAAATATAGCCATGTACAAACTTATTGATGTAAAAATCTGCATCCACCTACACGAATTTTTTTATATATAATAAAAGCTTGAAGCTGGTTTTCCCATGAGGTAGCGTGGCCGAGTGGTCTAAGGCGCTGGTTTTAGGCACCAGTCTCTTCGGAGACGTGGGTTCGAATCCCACCGCTGCCAAATTGTTTTAACTTTTTTGTTTTTGTGGCTTTTTTTTTTAATATTCTGCTGAGGACATATTCTTTCGTCGCTCTTCAATCGACTGGCCCCAGGAACAATGACAGACCTACTACGACAGGTTAAGTGGCGTAATAAGGCAAATACCGGACACTGTATACTTTACTCCTTTTCGTGTACGGTGGTCATACTGGAGCACCACCTTTAAAGCTTACTTATCAACCACGTGGTTCCGGGTTCAGTCCCTCTGCGTGGCACTTTGGGCAAGTGTCTTCTATTATAGCCTCGAGCCGACCAAAGCTTTGTGAGTAGATTTGCTAGACGGAAACTGAAAGAAACCCGTCATATATATATATATATATATATATATATATGTATGTATGTATGTATGTATGTATATATATATATTTGTGTGTGTTTATCCCCCTACCATCGCCTGGAAACCGATGTTGGTGTGTCTACGTCCCCGTAACGTAGCAGTTTGGCAAAAGAAAGCGATACAATAGGTACTAGGCTTACGAAGAATAAGTCCTGGGGTCGATTTGTTCAAGTAAAGGTGGTGCTCCTGCATTGGCCGCAGTCAAATGACTGAAACAAGTAAAAGAATAAAAGAATAAAAAGATACACGCGCGTGCGCGTGTGTGTATAGTTGGAATTTACAAAAGAGTAAAATATGAAAACAGGTGTATAAGCAACAAGCATGTGTATTAATCTGACGTTCGGGAAAGTAAGAAAGTCTTTTAGGTTTCAAGCCTACGCTCTTCAGCGGAAAGGAATTCGAGAAAATAAACAGAGAAAGAATGAAAAAAGCTGTAATGGCTAGTCGTCGATCATTCATACATACATACTTTGCACACCAATCTAAAGAAGCTGGATACTGTAAGAATAAACGAAAGTATCTGGAGCGCATCCTCCAAATCCAATCTATTAGCGATGTAGTTAAAATTTGTGAGGTATTCCAAAGACTCTCCATCTGACATTCTTTAAGCGAATATATGCACCCTCTGCAAAGAACCAAATCTAAAAAGGAATCATGCATACACACACACACACACACACACACACATACACACACACGTGCCCATACACGCACATATATGTACAAACACAAACACGCAAACAATCACACACAAACACCACCTTAGTACTTAAGAGACTTGTTCACGCAGAACTTAAGCGCATGCGTGGATGTGTGGTAAAAAACGTGCTTCCCAACTACATGGTTCCTACGTTTGGCACAATGTTCTTGATGGAAGAGTGAGAAAATCCATTCGTTCGCTTTCACCCAGGGACAGCGCGAACGATGCAAAGAGTGACAAGCAATGGTTTATCACTCGTAGTTAAGAATGCGTGGGAAAGAAAAAGATATCTCGGAATGTAATGCATTTATAAAAAGAAAGTCGCTAACCATTTGATAGAAAATATCATAAAATCACAACGCAAAGAAGGAAGGGGGAATTTTTTATAGTTATTATCGTGCAGAGGGGGCGGGGTTGCTTTATTCAGTTGGTCAATGACCGCTGCAAACATGTTGTCACAAGCTTGTTCAATTCCATGTCTATATATATATATATATATATATATATATATATATATATATATATATATATATATATAGATAGATAGATAGATAGATAGATAGATAGATAGATAGCCGTGCGTATACATAGACATACAAAGAGGTACTTGTGCATATAGAAAAAGGAGTGAGAGAGAAAGAGAGAGAGAGAGAAAGGGGGGGGAATTCTACATAATAGCTATTGGTCTATCTATGCATACATACAAATATATACATACATGAATATATATATATATATATATATATATACAAATACAACTATACGTAAGCAACTATGTTCTCTATGTGGCCTGTGTGTTTTCTGTACTCTGTTTATCATCTTGTCTACGTTTTGTTTGCAACGTCCTGTACCCAGATATGCATCTATATATACAGGTAGATGTCGGTATGTACATACATGTACGTATATATGCATATACTCATTTATTATTTGTATTACATATATACATATATATATATATATATATATATATATATATATATATATATATATATAGAGAGAGAGAGAGAGAGAGAGAGAGAGAGAGATACACACACACACACACACACACACACACGCACACACATATATTGCACAAACTTGCGTACACTCATGTGTGTGTATATTTCACTGAGGCGTTCGTTGCGAGACAAATAACCCGCTGTTGAACTCAATATACATATGTTTCAGAACGAAGTATTGGCTCAGTATAGAACGGTAATAAGAAAGAGAGATTTGCACTTCGTATTCGAGGTTTCGATGAAGCTATGAGCTGTTATTCAGGCATACAACTATAAGTCCACTGCATCTTATAGCAGAAACACATGTAAGCTAATGAACTTCATAAAATAATAATTTAATTCTTTGTCATCTCGCTAAATCTACAATTTTCATTTTTTTCTCGGTTTATTTTCTCTTATTTATTTCTGTTAGAGAACGTAAGCTCGAAACGTAAAATACTTTTTCATTTTCCCGAGCGTCAAACAAACACACTTATTGTTGTTCGTACAACTGTCTTCGTCATTTGTTTTTCTATAAATTTCAACTATATATATATATATAAAGTACGAACTTACTTGCAAAAAGGACGTGTGCGTTCAATGATGTAATAATACAAAGAATATATATGCATGTATACACACATATATGTACATACTTACATCTACATGTGTATATAGATGCATATCAGGGTACAGAACGTTAGAACAATGAACTACAGGCAACGGAACGAACGCACAAGAAAACAGATAGCCACTTGGAATTATTCCTTCATCAGCTGCCTCTATTCTAACTCGATGTTTCGAAGATTCGAAACGTACCCTGATATGCATCTATATACACATGTAGATTTAAGTATGTACATATACGTGTGTATACATGCATATATATTCTTTGTATTATTATTATATATATATATATAAATACAAAATGGGACAAGAACGCAAAACATCCGGACAGTTAGGTGATACAAGAAAGGGACAACAAGACATCCAGATAGAGAAATGTTCTCGCGTTTCGAGCAAAATTCTACATCGTGGAAGAATGTGAAAAGTTTACCTTCGTCTTTGATTTTATTTATTTAATTATGACAGTGGGAAAATGTAAAAAGTCAAAAAGGAAAAAAAGGAAAATGGCAAAAGAAGGCAACTAATTAGACGTTGCGCATGGTTAGGAGCGAGAGAAAAAAGTGTATTTGTATATGTGTACATATGTTGTGTGTGCGTGTTTGCGAGAGAGGGAAAGAGAGAGAGAGAGAGAGAGAGAGAGAGAGAGAGAGAGAGAGAGAGAGAAAGAGAGAAAGAGAGAGAGAGAGAGAGAGAGAGAGAAATAAAGAGGGAGAGAGAAAGAGAGAAACACAGAGACAGACAGAGTCTCTGATGGTTGAGCGGGAATAAAAGCGAGAGAAAAGAGATTTAGAGACAAGAAGGAAAGAAAGAAAGAAAGAAAGAAAGAAAGAAGAGGATATGTCGGTCAGTTTGAGGTAGAGAGGTAAGAGGTGTTTGGTGTGTTTCTGCTGACCAGGTCGATGACCGCTGTGGACGTTAAGTCAATAGCATTATTCACCTACATGTCTGTCTAGCAATCACAGCATGTCGTCTAAGTACAGTGTGTTGCTCCACAAGGCAACACCATATATGTATCCGGTGGGAAAAATCGTGTGGAGCACACTGGCATGTGTGCGCATATCACATCGGCAATATCAGGCGGTGAGCTGGCGGAATCGTTAGTCGATTACGTCGATCCCAGTGATCAGCTGGTAGTTATTTTATCGACCCCGAGAGGATGAAAGGCAAAGTCGACCTCGGTGGAATTTGAACTTAGAGCGTAAGGGCGGACGAAATACCGCCAAATATTTTGCTCGGCGCTCTAACGATCCTGCTAGCTCACCGCTTTGATGATAACAACAATCTTTTCTACTGGTGGCACAAGGCTTCAAATTTGTAGGGTGGGGACTAGTCGACTACATCGACCCGAGCGTTTCGCTGGTACTAAATTTATCGACCCCGAAAAGATGAAAAGCCAAGTCAACCTCGGCGGAATTAGAACTCAGAACGTAGCGATTTGCCCGGCGTGCTAAAGATTCTACTAGCTCGTCACCAATAATAATAATATTAATAATAATAATAATAATAATAATAATAATAACAATAATAATAATTTTATAATAATAATATTTTCAAATTTTGGCATAAGACCAACAATTTCGGGGGAGCGGAGGCTATTCGATTATATCGATCCCAGTGCTAGACTGGTAAGTTATTTTATCGACTCCGAAAGGATGAAAAAGCAAAGTCGACTTCGGTAGAATTTGAACTGAGAACGTAAAGACGGAGTTCAAATTCCGCTGGGGTTGACTTTTCCTTTCATCATTTCGGGGTCGATAAATTCGGTACCCGTGAAACACTGCCATCGATGTAATCGACTAGTCTCCTCCCCTCAAATTTCAGGCCTTGTGCCTTTAGTAGAAATTATTTTTATTATTATGCAAGGCAGCGAACTGTCTGTCAGAGTCGTTAGCACGCCGGACGAAATGCTTAGTGGTATTTCGTCCGTTGCTACGTCCTGAGTTCAAATTCCGTCGAGGTCGACTTTGCTTTCATCCTTTTGGGATTGATAAAAGAAGTACCAGTTGAATTTGTAATCGACTCATCCCCACCTCCAGCAAGCTGCCCTTGTGGCAAAATTTGAAACCATTATTAAGCAAGATGGCGAGCTGGCAGAATCGTTAGTTCGCTGGACGAAGGACGAAATACTCAGTGTCATGCTCCTAGGGTTGAATGAATAAATGAATAAATAAATAAATAAATAGAACAAGATGGTCACGGTTGGAACATTTTTCGTCATAGTTCTGCAGCTAGATCAGGTTTAAGTTGGAAGTAAACAGCAACAGCAGCATCGACGTCTACAACGACGACGACGACAACGATGACAACAACAACAAAAACAATGGTGACTTTTAAATGACAAACTGTAAGAGAAACACCAGGAGAAAAACAAAACACTAAGTACCAACAACAACAACAACAACATCAACAACGGCAATTAGAGTAATAATGCTTCATAATTAGATATCCGGCAGCACCAATCAGATATCACTGAAGAAGAACCGTGAGAGAAAGGGAGATAGATAGATAGAGAGAGAGAGAGAGGGGGGGAGCGGAATCAACAGCAATGATGACGACAGCAAAAACAACAACAACAACAGCAGCAGCAGCAATGATAGCGACGTTGACGGCGGCAGCGTTGATCCTTAATTAGCAATTAAAAGCAACACCATGGCGGCCAACCGTCAAACAGGAATGTCTAACTCAGCGCGATCGGCAATGACAGTAATGGTAATAACCTACATCGACGACGCCGCCACCCCCACCACCACCACCACCACCACCGCTTCCGCCGCCGCCGCCGCCACAGTCACCGCCACCGCTATCGTCACCACCAACGCAGCAGCAACAACAACAACAACAACAGCAACAATATCCACTGTCATTTCTACTGCTATCATATCCACTGTCACCACCTCAAACCGACGCCATTACTGCTGTTACTATCACCACTACTGCCACAACCACCACCACCACCACCACCACCGCCGCCGTTACTACAACTCCTCCTCACTTCCTCCTCCTCCTCCTCCTCCTCCTACTACTACTACTACTACTACTACAACGTCCATAATCACAACCGTCACATCGACACAAACGTTTAGCACCACCACTACCACCACACCAACACACCCTAGTACTACCACTACCACTACCACTATCATCAACCACATCCTACTACTACTACTCCTACTACTACCGCTACCACCACGACCACCACCATCACTACTACTACTACTACTACTACCACCACCAACATTACTACTACTACTACTACTACCACCACCAACATTACTACTACTACTACTACTACTACTGCTGCTGCTGCTGCTGCTATTGTCACCGCTACCACCACGACCACCACCACCACCATCACTACTACTACTACTACTACTACCACAGACACCAACAACAACAGCCCCAACACAACTACCAACCATAACAGCTATTCTAATATCACAAACTCGATACATTCGGAAGACTACCTACTTATTCAGCCAGCTAAAAACAACAGTCAAATATAACTCAAATCTCGTATAACCGTCTCAGAAAAGTATACGGGGGATAATGCGGCTCTAGTTTCCATGCATATAGGAAGGAATAATAGTGAACAGTCGCGGTTGGAACGCTTTTGATCATACGTCTACTGGGTCGTGGTTGACCTGGGGTTCAACAACAATCATCACATTCTGAAGCCACTTGATATAGGTTGACCTTGACCTCTGCTGAGCACGCGCACTAAGTTTATCATTCGAGCTCACTTGTGGTGCTTACAGCAGTGGTTGGAAGGAACATGTGTAGCGTGTGATCGACGCATTGACCGTAACAGAGAAAGTTGTCATGGCGATTACCTGCTCAGAGGCCAACGCAAAGTTGCAGAAAGTGTATGGTGAGGAGTGTATGAGTTGCACACAAATGTACGAGTGTTTCAGATATTTCCAAGATGGCCGAAGAAATGTTGATAATGGAGAACGTTGTGAGAGACCCGCAACCAGCAGAACTGTGAAAAGCATCGCAGATGTGCATGCAGCTGTGAGGACAAATCGTTGAATCGCCATCCGTGAATTACCAGAGGATGTGCAGATTAGTTACGGTTTACCTCAGTCCATTCTCACTGAAAACAATTGGGTATGAGACACGTGTCTGCCAAGTTTGTGCCAAAACTGCTTTCAGCTGACCAAAAAAACACTCGGGTTTCAGTTGCACAATATCTCCTTGATTGTGTCGAGAACGATGGGAACTGAGCAGGGATAGCCATGCTTTTGGCAAAATTTGATGCAGATTCACTGCTCAACTTTCTCTGTCATGGTCAATGCGACGATCACACGCTACACATATTCCTTCCAAGCACTGCTGTAAACAGCAGAAGTGAGCTAGAACATTAAATCTTAGTGCGCATGCACAGCAGAGTTCAAGGTCAATCTGTACCAAGCGGCTTCACTCTGCGTGGTTTAGTTTGGTTACTATGGCCAAAGTTCGGTTACATATTAATCAGACCACGCATGTCAGGAAAAATTGATAATAAAATAATAGCGGTTGTGATGGAACTAGTACTAGTGTTGGTGGTGGTGGTGGTAGTGGTGGTCATGATAGTTGGAAGGTCTTTCATCATAAGTCATTTCGATCATGGTAATCCTAGAGTTAAACAAATAAAACAAAGCAAATTTTGCCCCGCAACCACCACCTTCATCAGCCTTCACCACTACTACAACCACCGCAACTATCACCACAACCACTGCAACTACCACCACAATTTTTCGTGACATACATAATAATACGCGATGGTCATGTCTGGAACGACCAGAGCTAAAGTGTTGCAGAAAAGCAACTACACACTCGCCACCACCACCACTAATACCACCATTACCACTATCAACACCAGCACCACCACCATTACCACTACCGCTGCTGTCACCACCACTACCAACACCACCGCCACTACCACCACCGTTAGTAACAACAATAACAGCTAATTAGAAACATAATCTGCTCAAATAATTGTAAACAGCGTGAAGTAGCTGAAACAGAATAACACTGGCGTGTATGTATGTGTGCATGTATGCATGTATGTATGTATGTATGTGTGTATGTATCTATGTGTGTGTGTTTGTGTGTGTGCCTCTGTGTGTGTGATCTCGTTTAAATGTGTTTGTTCTGCATTTAGGCAAATGTATATGATGTAATTGGTTGTATATATATATATATATATATATGTATGTACGTATGTATGTATGTATTACATATAGATACATAAATACATACATACGTATATATATATGTATATATATATGTATATATATACATATATATATATATATATATATATATATATATATATATATATATATATATACATATATATATATATATATATATATATATATATATATATATATATATATATATATACATATATATATATATATATATATATATATATATATATATATATATATATATATATATTTATATATACATATATATACATGTATATATATATATATATACACACACACACACACACACACATATATATATATATATATATATATATATATATAGAGAGAGAGAGAGAGAGAGAGAGATAGATAATCCTATCAGGTGGTGCTATTAAGTTAGACATGGACCAATCTTTGGTCGAAACATATCTAAGTTTATCTAAGTTTATATATATAGGTGTGTATGTGCTTGTGTGTCTGTGTTTGTCCCCCCCCCCCATCATCGCTTGACAACCGATCTTGGTGTGTTTACATCTCCGTAACTTAGCGGTTCGGCAAAAAGAGACCGATAGACTAAGTACTAGGCTTACAAAGAATAATTCCTGGAGCGAATTTTGAACGAGGAATTGCGAATGAAAAGAGTTGCAGCAAAATTCGTGCTTCGTTTACTCACGGAAGATCAAAAGCAGTGACAACCGAATGTGTGTCGTGAACTGAAAGAACGGTTGGAAGTTGACCCGGACATTTTTTTCGAAGGTCATCATTGGTGATGAAAGCTGTTACTACAGTTACAAACCGGAAATGAAACAACAATGAAAGCATTTAATGTCACCACGCCCCACAATAAGTGGGTCAAGTGAAGTCCAGTGTCAAAACGATGCTGATTTGTTTCATAGATGTGAAAGGAATTGTCTACACAGAATTTCTTCCTATTGGTCAAACTGTTCACCAGCCTTTTTACTTGGAAGTTCAGAAGCGTTTGCGAGTGGTGAGACGAAATCGCCCGGACCTGTGACAAAATGGAGGATGGTGGTTGCATCACGATAATGCACCTACACAGACCTCCTTCAGTGTGAGACACTTTTTGGCTTAAAATGACATGACCCCGCTTACACACCCTCCCTATTCACCCGCTCTTGCTCCTTGTGACTTTTTTTTTTTTTGTTCCCCTGAATGAAAAAGTCCTTAAAGGAAAACGTTTGGCAGATGTGGAAGAGGTGAAGATAAGAAAACAAAAAACGACGGAGACGTTACAAGGCATCACTTTGCAAGAGTTCCAGGACTGCTTTGAACAATGGGAAACGCGTCTGGACCGATACATTGAAGGTGATAAACGTGTAAACATGGAAAAGTAAGTGAATAAAATAATAATGCAAAATTCCAGTTTCTTTTGGGTATCCCATATACGTATGCAACTATGTAGGTGTGTGTGTGTGTGTGTGCGTGTGTGCGTGTGTGCGTGTATAGATAGATAGATAGACACACAGACAGACAGATATATAGTTAAATAGATAGATAGATAGATAGATAGATAGATAGATAGATAGATAGATAGATAGATAGATAGATAGATGTATACATCGTTCTCTCCGTAATCTATGAGTATTTCTTGTGCATTTTGATACCTATAATAGTGACGAAGCTAATTACGAGTTCGAATCAATGCCTGTTCATCCATTTCACTGTATCTGTATATTTGCTTGTGTTTGTATATATGTGAGTGTGTATATATATATACATATATATGTATATATATATATATATATATATATATATATATATATATATATATATATATATATATATATATATATATATAAGCAATGTTAATTCTCTAAATGAAGTATTAACAGTAACTGCACGATAAAGTGTAGTATATTGCCACTTAAGTGTGGCTGACCCCTAGGGGTGGATGTTACTGTTGCTTTTAGCCCCAGAGGGATAACTACCCTTGGCAAACAGGACACAGTCGTGTGTCGATAAGCCAGCTGGAGGAGATGTCCTCCTGGGGCTAAAAGCAACAGTAACATCCACCCCTAGGGGTCAGCCACACTTAAGTGGCAATATACTACACTTTATCGTGCAGTTACTGTTAATACTTCATTTAGAGAATTAACATTGCTTGTTTTCACCTTTTCGATATCAGTGAAGAATTTCACTTGAAAAGAAGATATAAGTTTGCCAGGTTTTTGTCTCTCTCACCAAGGTCAGCGGCTATCGGACGCCGACGAAGGGAAATAACCCTGAAATCCGGATCCGTTCGTGCTGCAGATGTTGGTGAGAGGGATAACTACCCTTGGCAAACAGGACACAGTCGTGTGTCGATAAGCCAGCTGGAGGAGATGTCCTCCTGGGGCTAAAAGCAACAGTAACATCCACCCCTAGGGGTCAGCCACACTTAAGTGGCAATATACTACACTTTATATATATATATATATATATATATATATATATATATATATATATATATATATATATATGGGAGAATATACAAATAATAACAACAGACGAGGACAGGTGGTGTAAATAACAAAAGTATATATTAGTATGACGCTCGGGAATACGGAAAGTCTTTGACGTTTCGAGCTACGCTCTTCAACAGAAAGAATACGGAGACAAGGAGAAAAACACGGAGAAAAAAAATTGAATAGTGTTCAGTCAACGGTCAATCATATATATATATATAGTGGAGAAATTGTACAAAATGTACAAGTAGATGATGAGTAAAGCACCGGCACAGTATCGATTACCTGTTGTTATCCGTAGATTTATTGCAGGAACTTCGCAGTGGCGGTTGGGGTAACGGCATTAATAAAATATGTATTCATGGATTTATGTATGTCTTGGTATCGGATTTGTTTTTTTCTCTCTCTTTCTATGTATGAGCGCTTACTTGTATATTTGTGTTTGTTTGTTTGTGCTTCGGTTATTTCTGTCCTCTTCTGGAAACGGGCATCAGTCACGTTCGCACTTTGTCCTACATTCGGAAAATAGCACTACCACCATTATCGCCGCCGCCACCACCAGCATCGTTAGCAGCAGCAATGACATCAATAAAAAAACATGCATATCTAGGTGCAGCCGTACTTCCTTGAGACACCATACTCGGGATTTGTAAGTAGTAGTAGTAGCAGTAGTAGTAGTAGTAGTAGTAGGAGGAGGAGGAGGAGCGGAATAGGATGGTGGTAGCGATGGTAGTGATGAAAGTAGTAGTAGTAGTAGTAGTGGTGGTAGTAGTAGTAGTAGTAGTAGTAGTAGTAGCAGCAGTAGTAGTAGTAGTAGTAGTAGTAGTAGTAGTAGTAGTAGTAGTAATAGTAGTAGCAGCAGCAGCAGTAGTTTCAGTAGTAGTAGTAGTAGTAGTAGTAGTAGTAGCGGCAGCAGCAGCAGTGTT
The DNA here is from genome assembly GCF_046866305.1 of Octopus bimaculoides. Taxonomy (NCBI): domain Eukaryota; kingdom Metazoa; phylum Mollusca; class Cephalopoda; order Octopoda; family Octopodidae; genus Octopus; species Octopus bimaculoides. The sequence continues at coordinate 58,173,285 of NC_142941.1, forward strand.
TGTTTATAAACGTTGATGCGACAAAAGGTGTGGACGCCCCGGAATGTCATTGACACGGCAAAGTAGTACATCGAGGCAAGGTCACCCTACTAGGGCCTTTCCCTCCATCGTGACCAACTCATATGGTCGGTCGTTAGTTTTTGCGTCTTTAATGTTAAACTGAGGGGAAATAGATTTTCTTCCGTGATTAGATAAAACATTATAATGGCGGGTAGTAGCATTCCTTATAAAAACTTCAATGCATTCTATTTTTTTTTTAATTGGGTCAGTCATTTGACTGTGACCGTACTGGAGCACCATCGTAAAGGGTTTTAGTCGAAAAAAAATCGACTCGAAGACTTATTCTTTGTAAGCCTGGTACTTATTCTATCGGTTTCTTTTGCCGAAGCGCTAGATTAAGGAGACGTAAGCATACCAACATCAATTGTCAAACGCTGGTAGGGGAATAAACACAGACACAAATACACACACACACACACACACACACACATATACACACGTATATATATATATATATATATATATATATATATATATATATATATATATATATATATATATATATATATATACATATATATATATATATACAAAACTATCCTGTTGATGTTGTTGAAATTCCAAGGAAGAAGACTTGCATCAGGGCTAGAAACCAACTCTTTTTCTATTGGTAAGAAATCTTGAATACTCGTTTGTCAGTTTACGTCGCTCGCAATATATAGAAAACACAGTGTCATAGAATCTTTGATTTTGTAACAAGCAAACTAGACCGTTAGAAAATCTCTGCTCGAGAGAGAAGCAGCATATGAACCAAAAAAGTATTACTGGCAACAAGTACCCATCACTGAGGAGATCCAATACAGATTGAAACCACCTGGTCTGGTGGTCTGGAAGCTAGGGTGGCAGGAGTTATCTCCCGCTTACAATAAATATCGGGTGCGAGAAGCGCACTGAAGGAACCAGCTGGAGGAGATGTCGTCCTAGGGTTAAATGGCAGTATCGTCGTCTTTAAGAAAGCATCCACATTAAAGTGGCCATAAGCAATACATTTTGGTTTGTATATTGCTTCTATCTCGAATTGAGATTTTGTAACGGACTAATTTCAGGCTTTCATTTCCTATTGTATATTACGCAGACCAGAAATGTACGTCTTAAATTATTTCAAATTATCATTATTTTGTTTGGCTTCATGATTACAAGTAATACGACTTGGTGCTTGTACAGACTAGCCCGTCTTGACTCCACTTACGCGGATTCTCTTACAACGACTTCGAGTAGCATGTTATATTTGACTCGAGTCGAAAATTGTGGTGCCGTATACCACTTCTTAGCGTAACACGAAATATATGTAAATATCTTGAGACGACTGCTGCGAGTAGATCACGTGACCGAAGCGTTTAAGCTGTGGAAGGTAGTCGCTGAGGCTGGTTGTACCGTGGCAGTTGGTTCGCTGATACGTTGTGCATTATTTGATTCCGTGGGTGACTTGAAAACTGCACAGATGCTTTACGAGTTTGAACTGGGCTGAATGACGTGGGAGCAACCGAAAACATTTTATTCTCTTCTTTTCTACGCTAAGCACAAAGCCCGAAATTTTGGGAGAGGGAGCCAGTCGATTAGATGGACCCCAGTATGCAACTGGTACTTAATTTATCGATCCCGAAAAGATGAAAGGCAAAGACGACCTCAGCGGAATTTGAACTCAGAACGTAAAGACAGACGAGATACCGCTAAGCATTTCGCCTGGCGTACTAACGTTTCTTATTTCTTTATTGCCCACAAGGGGTTAAACATAAAGGGGACAAATAAGGACAGACAAAGGGATTAAGTCGATTATATCGACCCCAGTGCGTAACTGGTACTTATTTAATCGACCCCGAAAGGATGAAAGGCAAAGACGACCTCGGCGGAATTTGAACTCAGAACGTAAACAGACGAAATACCATTAAGCATTTCGCCCGGCGTACTAACTTTTCATGCCAGTTCGCCGCCTTAATTAAGCAAAATATTGCAAAACATTTGACTTAACGCAATACATAAGTACATGCTGGTACCAAGAAGAAGATATAAAACTCATAGAGAAAATGAAGCGTTTAAAAATATTCGTTAAATATAGTTACATAAGTAACTTAAGTGAGTTGATGTTTGTACATGTCACTTATCACGTAATTTTAGCAAGTGGCAGACACAACGTTATACATGTGTGTGTGTGTGTGTGTGTGTGTGTGTGTGTCTGTACATATATTCATTTATTCTGTTTGCATATATGTACGTGCGTGTGTTTGTGTAGAATATCACGTAACACTGTACTACCATAATATATGCGTGCGCATGTATGCGTGCTCGTGTGTGTGCGTGTGTGTGTGTGTTTACAAAAAAGAATAATTTCTTCCTCCACTGACGATTGTGTAAGTAGCATACGAAACTCCGAGGTCTCGAAGTTTAGAGTTTATAATTTACATTGTTTCTGGCATATTCATATGTTTAACCACACACGTATTTAATTAGTTACGTCTGTCTCATTATAGCGATTCAATTGTGTCACTAACATTCATATATTAACTAAATATAGTATTATGCAAACTGCAGCGTTAGAAATTGCATTGTGTGTATGTAGTGTCTAATTACTTGTCATGGCACCATTTTCCACCATGCCTACACTTTGATATTAATGCGTCTAAATAACTCACAATATCACAATATTTTCGTCAAGTCTGTGGAGGTGCGTGGCTTACTAGTTAGGTTGTCAACATCATGATCGTAAGACTGTGGTTTCGATTCCTTGACCGGGCGACGCGTTGTTTTCTTGAGCAAAACTTCATTTCACGTTGCTCCAGTCCACTCAGCTGGTCAAGAGCGCGGGATACTAACCCCAAGATTCCGAGTTCGATTCCAAGCAGTGACCTGAATAGTAATAATAATAATAATAATAATAATAATAATAATAATAATAATAATAATAATAACATCGAAAAATTCCTTAGGAATGAGAACCCAGGTTCGAAATTTCCCCAAGATATCTGATAAAAGCTGGATGGTATATCAACCGAAACGTAATTGCTAAAATATCTTCAGGAATGTAGAAGTAAAAGGGTAAAGACCCCCTTCGGTCATGAAGGACCATGGGATTGCACCTAGTAAGTACCCCTCCGAGGCACAAGTCATGGAAAGGTTGTTTATCGAAGACCAGCAATCTCCCATGCATATTAGTCTCACCTCTCCATACAACAGATACACCTTGGCACCAGTGATGTCGCAACTCATTTTTACAGCTGAGTGAACTGGAGCAACGTGAAATAAAGTGTCTTGCTCAAGAACACAACGCACAGCCCGGGCCGGGAATCGAACTCACTCCCTCGTGTTTGTAAACCCGACGCTCTAAACTCTGAGCTATGCGCCTTCGCTAATGTAGCAGTATAAACATGTTATTGCACATAAACTTTAGCAACATAATCTTATATGAACACCCCCACCCGGGGTGGGGGTCATATGTACCCTGGTTGAGAACCACTGCACTAAGGATTCTAACAATTCGTCGCCTGATGATCTTAATTAATGAAAATTAAATGAGATGCACCCGGGGTGGGAGTCTCCTTCCGTTACGATTCCAAATAAGAATGAAATCCTTATGACAGAAATGCTTTTTGACCACTACCACCACAACCACCGCCACCATCACCACTACCAACACCACCACCTCTACCGTCACCATTACTACTCCAGCATCATTATTATCACCTTCACCACTGCTACCACCATCATCATCATCATCATCATCATCACCATGGCTACCATTGCCACCAACACCACTACAACCACCACTAAAACCAGCCCCCGTGTCACCACTACAGCCACCACTGCCACCACCGCCTAAATAATAACCACCACTACCACCAACTACGACCTCCACCATCAATAACAATAAAAACACCATCGCCACCACCATTATCATCATCACCCCCAAGCACCCACCCGCCCACCACCACCACCACCACCACCACCATCACCACCACCACCACCACCACCACCTCCGCCACCATCACCAATAGCGACAACGACGAAGACGCGGACATTTTGGAGAGCGTTGGTTTTAGATTAGACAATGTCTGGAGAACATAGAAATTCAGTGTCTTTGCAAGGATTCATGTAATACACCCAGAGGCAGAAAATACTTACAACGCCCTCTACTTTGATTAACAGGAAACACAAAGGTAGACGAGGAATTTTTCGAGTCCCTTCACATTTGTGTCTGGGTTGGAGTGGAGATTCCTTTTAATTTTACTTGCTTCAGTCATTTGACTGCGGCCATGTTGGGGTACCGTTTCGAAGGACTTGTTTTTTTTTGTTATTGTTGTTATCTTTTTTTTCAAGGCTGGTACATATTCTATCGGTCTCTTTCACCGAACCACTAAGTTACGAGGATGTAAACACACCAACACGGGTTATCAAACGGTGGTGGGGGGACAAACACAGACACAACGACGCAGGCGCGAGCGCGATTTTTGCCAACTTTCTTTTACCTGAACCAATAAGTGACGGGAACGAAAACACACCAACACCGGTTGCCAAACGGTGTTGAAAGACAAACACAAGCACAAACATACACACACACACACACACACACACACACACACATACACGACCTTTGCCAACTGCCGCTTTCTATTTTTTTACCTGAAGAAAGGGTCTTCAGCCCGAAATATAGAAATAAAAGGTAAAACTGCAACTTTGTTCTGTCTTCTTTTCCTTTTGTAGTTTACTTTGTACTTTTTCGCATTGTTCCGGCCTTATACAACAACCTTTTTTAATCTATTGGGTTGTACGGAAAGTTCGTGCCGATTTATAGTAGATTACCTTTCGATTTATTACTCAGTGTTTCACGTTCCCGTTCGTCGGACAGTTTTGTTTTCTATATATAACTCAATATACAAGTTAAGTCCCTGGAGATCACTTGTAAAGCGAAAACTCGTAAAGCAGAGCAATAATTACCCCATTAAATTTTATGCCGTCAGAACCTGTGTTGCGATGTTGCCACACACACGAAGTGGCTGGTTAACCCTTTTATATTTATCATAAAACAAAACTCGTAAATCCAACCTCTCGTAAAGTGAAACCTCATAAAGTGAGGCACATGGGCATATTTATTCATCTACACCTCACTTTACCAGCGCCTGCTTTATGAGACCCCTTTACACGTGGGTGGGTTCGCTTTACGAGTCCCCGCATATATATATATATATATAACGCAACAATTCTTGACGTGTTTCAACGTGCTCAGTAAATTTCCCCAATGTCATAGTGATACTCCCACCTATGCATGTGTTGTGCTGCAGACGTAGGTGTACAGGAAAATCACGTAAGCAAGCGATGGCATCATTTCTATTGATATCTGTTAATAGAGTTTCACTTTCGCCTACATTGAATACGACTAACTCGACTAATAATACGATTAAGGAATAAAGAGATAAATAAATATACTTCATAGATGTGTATATATATGTATGTATATATATATATATATATATATATATATATATATATATATATATATACATATATATAAACTTACTCGAATGCCAAAGCCAGAACACAGAAGAGTGCATATATATACGTGTGTGTGTGTGTGTGTGTGTGTGTGTGTGTGTCTACTCAGCTACAAACACTTATATGCACTAACTGTATTATACGTAGAATTATTCATTTCTACATTATTTTTAAACAACTAAATTTCATACACAGACACATTAACATGCATTGTGTGCTAACTGCAAAACGTGTGAGAGTATGACGATATTTTGACAACACGATCCCGATACTTCGACGATGTAGACCGAATGTCGAATTGACACAGACTGTTTGCACCCACGTTTTTGAACTTATTCTCAAACACCAAAAACCTTCTTGTATTTTATTAGCTAAGGTCAACCACTTTTGTCTTCCAGTCAAGTTTGTATTTACACTTCTATTCGCACTTACTCTCTTTCACTCTTTTTTCTTGCTTCAGTCATTTGACTACGGCCATGCTGGAGCACCGCTTTTAGCCGAGCAAATCGACCCTAGGACTTATTGTTTGTAAGCCTAGTACTTATTCTATCGGGCTCTTATGCCGAACCGCTAGGTGACGGGGACGTAAACACACCAGTATCGGTTGTCAAGCGATGTTGGAGGGACAAACACAGACACAAACATACACACACACACACACACATATATATATATATATATATATATATATATACGACGGGCTTCTTTCAGTTTCCGTCTACCAAACCCACTCACAAGGCTTTCGTCGGCCCGAAGTTATAGTAGAAGACACTTGCCCAAGGTGCCACGCAGTGGGACTGAACCCGGAACCATGTGGTTGGTAAGCAAGCTACTTACCACACAGCCACTCCTGCGCCTACTTCTTACTACATTTCATTATTTTTCTTTAAAAACAAAACAGAAAGAAAAAGACATCATAAACACGTATTCTCTATTTAACAAGCCTTGACAGAATCATAAAACCCTTTTCGAGATTCAAGCTGGATGTTGTCGTCATAAAATTTGGAGAGATGCAAAGAGGAAATAACGTGGAAGTTTTAATGCCCACTCCTTTCTCTCCTCGCCCCACCTTTCTTTAACCAGTTCTAGCTTTACAAACCAATCCTTGAAAAAAAACAAAATTCACAATGCGCCATCGCCATATTGTAACATATCACGTAGGAGGTTCTTTCATTTTTAATCTAAAACTACCACCGCTCCTCCTCCGCCTCTCACTTCTGTGTGTGTATGTGTGTGGGAGTTTTTCGTTTACTTTTGTTTGTTTTTATTTTGGTATCTGTTTGTTCGAAATTACTTACGTAGTTATTGTTGTTAGGAGGCGCAATGACCCAGTGATTAGAGCAGCCGACTCGCGGCCATGGGGATCGCAGTTTCGATTCCCAGACCGGGCGATGTGAAGTGTTTATTGAGTAAAAACACCTAAAATTCGACGAGGCTCCGGCAAGGGGTGGTGGTGAACCCTGCTGTACTCTTTCACCAGAACGTTCTCTCTTTCTTCCTGTTTCTGTTGTACCTGTAATTCAAAGGGTCAGCCTTATCACACTCTGTGTCACGCTGAATATCCCCGAGAACTACGTTAAGGGTACAAGTATCTGTGGAGTACTCAGCCACTTGCACGTTAATTTCACGAGCAGGTAGTTCTATTGATTGGATCAACTGGAACCCTCGTCGTCGTAACCGACGGAGTGCCGTAGTATTGTTGTTAGCCGGCAGAATCGTTACCACGTTGGACATAATGCTTAACGGTATTTCACCCGACTTTAGGTTCCGAGTTCAAATTCCACCGAGTTCGATTTTACCTTTTATACTTTAGGTGCTTGATAAAATAAGTATGTCCATTACATAATGGGGTCAATGTAATGGACATAGGCTCCACACCGGAAATGCTGGCTTTGTGCCAATATTTGAAATCGTTATTATTGTTGTTGTTGTTGCTGATGGTGGTGGTGGTGAATTTACAGTCAGTTCAGACTGAATAAAACCATAACGAAAGGCATACATACAAACATGCACACATACATACATACATACATACATACATACATACGTACATACATACATACATACAAACACACATGCACACATACATACATACAAACACACATGCACACATACATACATACAAACACACATACACATACATGCATACATACCTACAAACATGAACACATACATACATGCATGCATACATACATACATAGAAACACACATATATGCATACATATATATATACATATACACATGCATGCATGCAAGCACATATATACATGCATACATAAATACACACACAGATGCATATATACACACAAACATGCACACATACATACATACAAACATGAACACATACATATGTATATATACATATATATATATATATATATATATATATATATATATATGCATGCATACATACAAACACGCAAGCATACATAATACATACACACATACATGCATACATGCATGCAAACATGAACACATACATACAAACATGCATACATCATTAATGAACAGACGTAATGCATGGCAGCCACAGAATCGTTTTTTTTTTTCATCTGAAAAATTCAGTTCTTTTTTCTCTTGTCTTTCTGATTTTTTTTTTTTTT
>NC_142941.1:58193931-58196431 GCF_046866305.1 Octopus bimaculoides
CTGTAGCCATGCTGGAGCACTGCTTTTAGTTGAGCAAATCGAACCCAGGACTTATTCTTTGTAAGCTTAGTACTTATTCTATCGGTCAATTTTGCCGAACCGCAAAGTTACGGGGACGTAAACACATCAGCATCGGTTGTCAAGCGAAGTTGGGGGGACAAATACAGAAACACAAACATATACTCACACACACATACGTATATATATATATATATATATATATATATATATATATATAAACATATGTACGACGGGATTCTTTCAGTTTCTGTCTACCAAATCCACTCACAAGGCTTTGGTCGGTCCGAGGCTATAGTAGAAGACACTTGCCCTAGGTGCCACGCAGTGGGACTGAACCTGGAACCATGTGGTTCGTAAGCAAACTACTTACCACACAGCCACTCCTACGACTATGAAATAAATGCACCCTTTTAAAGCCTAGCCAGACTCATGGGCCCGGTTTCCCGGTTTCTATGGCGTATGTGTTCCCCAGATGGACGGGACGCCAGTCCATCGCAGCGTTACTCATTTTTGCTAGCTGAGTAGACTGGAGCAACGTGAAATGAAGTGTTTTGCTCAAGAACACAACGCGTCGCCCGGTCCAGGAATCGAAACCACAATTTTACGATCATGACGCTGACACCCTAACCACTAAGCCACGCGCCTTAGATAACTTTAAAGCAGGAAGTTTGTGTCAAGAAGCAGGAGTGGTCTGAGGCGGGTTGATTTCAAAAGAGTAAAACAATACTGAATTTAGAAAAAAAAAAAATCTTATTACATTGGAATTAAAAAGCTTAATAAGCTTTTAAATGGTTATGCAAAAATTTTCTGGGAAAGAACTGTCTGTATACCTTATGTATATCGAAAGGGCTTTGTGACCCGACCCGGTGCCAAATGAAGAACTAATTTACCGAATTTCATTAAAATTTCATTTCCTGTTTCTCGTTAAAATTTCTTTTTGGAAAAGCTTGGTGATGTCAGCCACGAATAAGTAAAATGATTCCATCGAAATACTTAAGTAAAGGAAACACGATACTAAGAATTTTCAAATGAAGGTATGATAATTGACTAATGCTGAGTGTTATATCGCAACGACCCAGTCTGACCTTGTGAGAGAGAGTTATATTCCTAACAATTTGAAAAACTTGTATGATGTGTTTTCAATTCTGGAAAAAATAAATAACTGTATCGGTGATATACAATATTAAATAATAAGAGAAGGTAATAATTAATTACCTTTGAATTAATTAAACGGGTTTTTCGGTTCAAGCAATAAGCAAATTTTGTGATAAAATGTTATTTGATACACCTTAAGCATTGAGTTCATTTCAAGAAGCAGAAGGTATAAGAAAAAAAAAACGAAAAAAAAACGATGACTTATTGCCTCAAAACTAAACCTAAAGAGTCTAATTTAACCTTCAATTAAATAAGATTTTAAAATAATTCCATTTTTGGTTGTGGGAGGGGCAGTTTATTTTGAAGTAAATAAACCTATAATTAATAACCCTTTTAACTATAGGCACAAGGCCTGAAATTATGGGGGAGGTCAATGACATCGATCCCAGTATTCCACTGATATCTATGTTATCGATTCCGGAAGAACGAAAAGGAAAGTCGAACTCGGCGGTATTCAACACAGAACGTAAAGACGGACGAAATTCCGCTAAGCATTTTGTCCGGCACCCTGACGATTCTGCCAGCTGACCGTCTCAAAGCAGTAAGTAATAAAACATTTAAGTATTGGGTTAAAAACCCTTTGGACGGAAAAAGTTGAGAGCTGCAATTGGAAGTCGAACCCACATTTCCCACAAACATGACAGCTGTTCTACCATTGAAGCAAAGCAATTCTTCGACTTTTTCCACTCATTCTAGATATTTATTTTAAGCATTGATAATCGTATGTCATTGACATCATCCGGACTGAAATTTTGCTTCGAAATTTAACGCTCCTAAAACGAATTATTTCACGTTCTCTCGCGGTTCATAAATCTTTATGACGTCAAAAGAGAGTCTGTCTTGTTGACTTGCGTTGCTTTCGGCACATTTCATTTCCGAGATCGTCGTACTTTGACCCTTTTACCATTTCCTTCGAGACATCATCATCAACACTACATCATCATCATCGTCGTCATCATCATCGTCGTCGTCATCATCATCATCATCATCATCATCATCATCATCATCATAATTATTCGTTAGCATTATCATCGTCACCATCATCATCAACATCATCATGATCATCATCATCATCATCATCATCATCATCATCATCATTACCATCTCCAAGTTGCTATAGAGTAGATATAGATAAGCTCTCGGTCAACCCACCCGTGAATCAGAAAGACATCGCGAATATGACAAGGGAAAAAGAGGAAGAGAGAGCACGGGATAGAAAGAGTGAGAGAGAGAGAGAGGGGAGAGAGAGAGAGAGAGAGAGAGAGAGAGAGAGAGAAAGAGAGAGAGTTGCGTGAGCACTCGGGCGGTACTCGTTCTCAGTTGA